>NW_026695125.1:0-248304 GCF_021218885.2 Marmota monax | reverse complement strand
GGGTTAGGTCTAAGTTTAGTGTTAGGGTTAGGTTTAGGGTAAGTGTTAGGGTTTGAGCTATGATTAGGGCTAGCGTGACGGTTAGGGTTAGTGTCAGCTCTAGGTTAGGATTAGGGCTAAGTTTAGGGCTAGGTTTAGCATTACAATTAGGGTTATGTTTAGAGTAATGTATAGGATTAGAGCTACATTTAGGGCTGGGATTATGGTTAGGATTAAGTCTAGGGTTAGGTTTAGGGTTAGGGCCAGTTTTAGGGTTAGGTTTATGTTTAGGGTAATGATTAGGGTTACAGTTAGGGTTAGGGTTAAAAAGAGGTGTAGGGCTCAGTTTAGGGCTAGCTTTTGGGTTAGAGCTAGGATTAGGGCTAAGGCTAATGTAAGAACTAGAGTTATGATTAGGGCTACTTTTAGGGTTACTGTTAGGGCTAGTTCTAGTTTTAGGTTAGGTATACTTTTAGGATTATGTTAGAGCTAGTGTTCGAGTAAGGTCAGAGTCAGGCTCAAGTTTAGTTTTAGGGTTAGGTTAGGACTGGAATTAGGGCTGATGTTAGGGCTAGGTGTAGGGTTAGGTTTTGGTTTAGGTTACGGGTTAGGGTTAGGGCTATGGCTCAGTTTTGTTTAGGGCTTGAACTACATTAGGGCTATTTTTCTGATTAGTGTTAGTGTTAGGGCTAATGTTAGTGTGAGGTTTAGGCTTAGGGTTAAGGTTGGACTTAGAGTTATGGTTAGTTCTAGGGTTAGGGCTAGGGCTAGTATTGGGGCTAAGGTTAGGGCAAGTGTTACGGTTATGGTAAGGAATAGGGTTAGATCTAGGAATAGGGCTAGGGTGAGAGTTAGAATTAGTCTTAGTTCTAGTGGTAGGGTTAGAGCTAAATTAGGGCTAGGATCAGGTCTAGGATTAGTGTAAGGGTTATGTCTAGAGTTAGAGTTAGGTTTAGATTTGGGGGAATGTTTCACAACTCGGGCGAGGGATAGAATTAGGAATAGGGATAGAGTTAGGGTTTGGGTTAGGATCAAGTCTAGTTATAGGGCTAGGATGAGGGCTAGCGTTTGTGTTAGGTTTATGGCAAGAATTACGGCTAGAGCTAATATCAGGTCTAGGGTTATGTTAATAATAGTTTTGGGGTAAGATTTATGGCTAGGTTTAGTGTCAGAGTTAGATTTAGGATGAGGTTCAAGTTGAGAGCTAGGGGTATTATAATAGAGTCAGGTTTTGGGTTTGGGATAGGTTGAGGTTTAGGGTTATGGCTCAAATTAGCATTAGGTTTGAGTTAGAGTTAGGATAATGGATAAGGTTAGGTTTAGGCTTCAGTTTAGGTTTAGGGCTCAGATTAGGTTTAGGGCTCAGATTAGGTTTAGGGTAATGGATAGAATTAGAGTTAGGCTTAGGGTTAGCATTAGGTTTATGGTTATCATTAGAGTAATGGATAGGGTTAGAGCTAGGGTTGAGGCTAGGGTTATGTTTATGATTAGGGCTAGATTTAGGGTTAGGGTTAAGGCTAGGGTTAGTTTTAGGGTATGGGTTAAGGTTTGAGCTAGGGTTAGTTCTAAGGATAGGGTTAGGCTTAGAATTAGGTCTAGGGTTAGAATTAGGGTTACCATTAGGGTTAAGGGTATGGACAGGTTTAGATGTTGGGTTAGGGGGTTAGGGTTATTTTTAGATTTAGGACTAGGGTTAGTGTTAAGTTTAGCATAATTGTTAGGTTTTGAGCTAGGGTTAGGACTATGGCAAGTTTAAGTTTTATGGTTAGGTCTAGGATTAGGTTTACTGTTAGGGTTAGAGTAGGTTTAGTGTTAGGAATAAGGTTATCTTGACGTTTATGGTTAGGGTCAGGGTAATTGATGGGGTTAGAGCTAAGGTTAAGTCTAGTTTTAAGTTTAGGATTAGGGCTAGGGCTAGGGTTAGGTTTAGGGTTAGGCTTATCATTTTCTTCTGGTTAGGTTAAGGGTAAGGGTCAGGGATTGAGTAAGTTTTAGGGCTAGGTTGAGGCTTCAGGTTAGAATCAGTGCTAGGGATAGAGTAACGGTTAGGGTTACGGTTAGGGCTAGGTTTAGCATTAGGTTTAGAGTTATGATTAGGGTAATGGCTAGAGTTTGTACTATGGTTACAGTTCGAATTAGGGTTAGGATCGGGGTTAGGGTTTGGGCTAGGGTTATGTTTAGGGTAACGGCTAGGTTTTGAGTTAGTGTTAGTGCTAGGGCTAGATCGAGGATTAGGTTCATCCATAGGTCTAGGGACAGGATTATGGTAGGTGTAGGATTAGAGTTAAGTTTAGGACTAGGGTTAACATCAGGGTTAGGATAAGCGTTAGGGTAATGGATATGGTTAGATATAGGTTTATGTTTTGGTTTACGGTTAGATTTAGTTTTAAGATTAATGTTAAGGCTATGGTTATGTTTAGGTTTATGGTACGGGTAAGGTTTTGAGCTAGGTTTAGGGCTATGGCAAGTGTTAATTTTAGGGTTAGGTCTATTGATAGTTTTCTGGTTAGGGTTAGGGTTACGTTTAGGGTTAAGGCTAGGGCTATCAATACAGTCAGGTGTAGGGTTAGGTAAGGTGTAGGATAGAGCTAGGTTTAGGGCTAGTGTTAAGTTTAGGGTTAGGGCTGGGGTTAGGGTTTAGAGTCAGGTATAGGTCTAAGTTTATATTTATAGTAGGGTTAGGCTTTGAGTAAAGTTTGAGACTAAGGCTAGGGTTAGGATTAGTGTTAGGGTTAGTGCTAGGGTTAGGGTTGGGGTTTTGCTTAGGGCTAGATTTAGGCCTCAAATTCACTCTAGGTTTTGTGTTAGTTTAAGGCATAGAGTTAGAGCTATGGGTAATGTAAGAGCTAAGATTATGATTAGGGCTAGTTGTAGGATTAGGGTTATGTCTATGTCTAGTGTTAGGTTTTGGTTTTTGGTTAGGGTAAGTTTTAGAGATAGATTTCGTGTTAAAGGCAGGGTCAGAGTTAAGGTTAAAGCCAGAATTGGGACTAGGTTTATGTCTAGGGGAGGGTTAGTCATTGCATTAAGTTAAGGGTTATTGTCAGGGCTAAGGCTAGGTTTTTTTGTAGGTCTAGAGCTAGAGTTAAGGCTAGATTTAGGATTAGGTTTCGGCCTAGAGCTAGTGATTGGGTCTGGTTTAGGTATAAGTTTACTGGTTGGGCTAGTGTTATGGTTTGGTCTAGCGTTAGAGTCAGGTTTAGACCTAGGTTAGTGTTACGGTCAGAATAAGGGTCAGGGTTATGGTAAGGTTTGGGATAAGGTTTGAGCTAGATTGAGGGCTAGGGTTAGGACTATTAATATGGCGACAGTTTTCATTATCCTGAGGATTAGGGATAGGTCTAGGGATACCATTAGTGTTAGGGTTTTTCTTAGGTTTAGGGATAGGGTTAAACCTAGTGTTAGGGGTAGGGGTAGGGGTAGGTTTAGGGTTAAAGCTAGGTTTAGGGCTCCAATTAGGGCTAGTTTTTTTGTGTTAGTGTTAGAGCTAGGGTTAGGGAAACAGGTAAAGTAAGAACCAGGGTTACAATTAAGGTTAGCTTTAGAGTTAGGGTAAGGGGTAGTTCTAGTGTTAGTGTTAGATTTACGGTTAGGGTGATATTTAGAGCTAGAGTTATTTTTAGGATAAGAGTCAGGGTCAGGGTTAGTTTTAGGGTTTGAGTTAAAACTCGAATTAGGGCTAGGTTTACTGTTAGGGTTTGGTTTAAAGTTAGCATCATGTTTAGAGCTAGGGTGAGTGTTTGGATATGAATCAGGGTCAGGGTTAGTTTTAAGGTTATGGTTAGGACTCAATTAGGGCTAGGATTAGTTCTTATAATAGTTTCGGGTTTGGTTTAAGTTAAGGTATAGGGTTAGGTCTATTGCTCGGTTTTGTTTTAGTCTACGGTTAGGGTTAGGGCTAGTTTTACAATTAGTATTAGGCTTAGGGCTAGTGTTAGTTTTAGGCTTAGACTTAGTGTTAGGATTATATTTATAGTTGGGTTTAGATCTAGGATTAGGCTAGAATTAATGATATGCAAGGGTTAGGGCCAGGGTTAGATTTATGGTAAGGGATAGGGTTAGAACTAGGGATAGGGCTAGTGTGAGAGTTAGAGTTAGTGATATGGCTAAAATTAGAGATAGGGTTTTGCATAGGGGTAATTAGGGCTAGGATTAGGGCTAGGGTTAGTGTTCAGCTTAGGCCTAGCAATAAGGATAGAGTTAGATTTAAGTTTAGGTTAAAGAATGGCATTATAGCTAGGTTTAGACATAGGGTGAGGGTTAGAGTTACAGTTAGGGTTTGGGTTGGGGTTAGGTTTATGATTAAGGCAAGGTTTAGGACTAGGATGAGGGCTAGTGTTCATTTTATATTCAGGGCTATGATTAGTGCTAGGGCTAATATCAGTCCTAGGGTTATGGTTAAATATAGTTTTAGGGTTAGGCTTATGGCTACATCTAGTGTAAGGGTTAGGTTAAGGGTAAGGGTCAGGTTTAGAGCTCAGGGAATTATTAGGATAAGGATTTGGCTTAGGTAAGGATTTAGGTTTACAGCTCAAATTAGCATTATGGTTAGTTTAGGGTATAGTTAGGGTTTGTTTTAAGGTTCATGTTTGGTTTAGGGTAATTGATATGGTTAGTGTTAGTGATAGGGTTAGTTTAGGCTTAGGGTTAGCATTAGTGTAAGGGTTATTGTTAGGGTAATTGATAGGGTTAGAGATTAGATTAGAACTAGAGTTATGGTTAGGAATATGCCTTGATTTAGGGTTAGAGTTAGTGTTAAAATTAAGGTTAGGTTTAGGGTTAGAGTTATGTTTAGAATAAAGGTTAGGATTTGAGCTAGGGTTAGGGCTAGGTTTAGATTTAGGTCTAGGGATAGGATTATTTTAGTTTTAAGATTAGGGTTAGAGTTAGGAATAGGGTTATCATTAACATTAGGGTTAGGGTTAAGGTAACTTAGAGGGTTAGTTTAGGTTTAGATTTGGTTTAGAGTTAGAATTAGTGATAGTTTTAGGATTAGAGCTATGGTTATGTTTAGGTTTATGGTTAGATTTATGGTTTGACCTAGAATTCGGGCTATGCTGAATGCTAATTTTAGGGTTATGTCTCTGGTTAGTTTTCCAGTTAGGGTTAGGGTTAACATCAGGGTTTTGGCCAGGATTGTCAATAAGTTTAGGTTTAGGGTTAGGGTAATGGGTAGGTTTAGAGCTAGGTTTAGGGCTAGGTTAAGTTTAGGATTTGGGCTAGGTTTAGGGTGAGAGTTAGGGATAGGTCTGTTTTTATGTTTACAGTAAAGGTTAGGCTTTGACTATCTTAGGACTAAGGAGAGGGCTAGGGTTAAGTATAGGGCTAGTGTTAGGGTTAGGGTTATGCTTAAGGCTAGGTTTAGGCCTAAAATTAGCTCTATGTTTAGGGTTAGGTTAGGGCTATGGGTAATGGAAGATCTAGGGTTATGATTAGGGCTAGTTTTAGGGTTAGAATTATGGCTAGGTCTAGAATTAGGTTTAGGTTTTGGTTAGTTTCAGGTTTAGAGGTAGGTTTAGTATTAAAGCCAGGGTCAGTGTTTGGGTTAGAGTTAACGTTAGGGTTACAGCCAGAATTAAGACTAGGTTTAAGTCTACGGTTTCAGTTAGTGTTTGGGTGAGGTAAAGGTTTTTATTAGGGCTAGGGCTAGGATTTAATTTAGGTCAAGAGCTAGAGTTCAGGCTAGATTTAGGATTAGGTTTAGGTCTAGAACTAGTAGTAGGGTTAGGTTTAGGCATAAGGTTAAAAGTAGGGATAGTGTTAGGGTTTGGTTTAGGGTTAGGGTCAGGTTTAGCCCTAGGGTATATGTTATGGTCAGAATAAGGGTCAGGGTTAGGGTTAGGTTTTGGTATAGCATTAGAGCTAGAATGAGATCTACGTTTAGGATTATTAATATGGTTAGGATTTGGTTAGCCTAAGGATTAGGGATAGGTCTAGGGTTACCATTCGGTTTAAAATTTTGCTCAGTGTAAGGCGTAGGGTTAGGGCTAGGGTTAGGTTTATGGTTAGGGTTAAAGCTAGATTTAGGGCTCAGAAAAGGAATAGTTTTTGTGTGAGGTTTAAGGCTAGGGTTAGGGCAATGGCTAATATAAGGACTAGGGTTACAATTAGGGTTATAGGTAGGGATAGGTCAAGTGTTAAGGTTAGGTTTAAGATTTGGGTGATATTTATAGCTAGGGTTAGTGAAAGGATATCACTCAGGTCAGCGTTAGTTTTAGGGTTAGGGTTAGGACTCAAATTATGGCTAGGGTTACTGTTTCGGGTTCAGTTTAAGTTTAGGGTGGTGTTTAGAGCTAGGATGAGTGTTAGAATATAATTCAGGCTCAGGGTTATATTTAAGGTTATGATTAGGACTCAAATTAGGGCTAGGTTTAGATCCAGGTGTAGTGCTAGGGTTTGTTTTAAGTTAGGGTTAGTGTCAGGCCTGTTGCTCCGTTTTGGTTTAGTGCTATGGTTAGGGTTAGGGCTAGTTTTATGATTAGCTTTAGGGTTAGGGCTAGAGTTATGGTTAGGTTTAGGATTAAGCCTGGATTCAAGGATTAGGGCTAGGTTTTGTGTTAGGTTTAGGGCAAGAATTAGGGCTAGAACTAATGTCAGGTCTAGGTTTATATTAAGTGATATTTTTAGGGTTAAGTTTATGGCTAAGTCAAATTAAAGTGTTAAGAGTTAGTTTTAGGGTTAGGGGTAGTTTGAGTGCTAGGGTTAGATTTAAGTTTAGGTTGATATTTAGGATTCTTGTTAGGATAGGAGTCAGGGTCAGGGTTAGTTTTAGGGTTAGCGTTAAGAGTCGAATTAGGGCTATTGTTAATGTTAGTGTTTGGTTTGAGTTTAGGGTAGTGTTTAGAACTAGGGTGAGTGGATCAGGATTAAGCCTTGGATTAGGGCTAGTTTTGTATTAGGGTTAGGGCTAGTGTTATGTTTACAGCTAATGTAAGAACTAGGGTTATTATTAGGGGTAGTTTTAGGGTTAAGTTTACAGCTAGGTCTAGTGTTAGGGTTAGGTTTAAGGTTAGGGTGATGTTTAGAGCTAGGTTAATGTTTGGATATGAGTCAGGGTTATGGTTATGTTTAGGTTAGGATTAGGTGTCAAATTAGGGCTAGGGTTACGGCTGGTGTAGTGTTAGGATTTGTTCTAGGGTAAGGGTTAGTGTTAGGTGTATGGCTCAGTTTTATTTTAAGGCTTGGGATAGGGTTAGGACTATTTTAGAATTATCATTAGGGTTAGAACTAGTTTCAGGGTTAGGCTGAGGCATAAGGTTAGGGTTGGTTTTAGAGATAGGTTTCAATCTAGAGTTAGTACTAGGGCTAAGATCAGTGCAAGGGTTACGACTAGGATTAGAGCTTGGGTTAGAGTTACAATAAGTATAGGGTTAGAAGTAGGGATAGGTCTTGTCTGAAAAATATAGTTAGTGTTAATTCTAGGGATTGGTTTACGGTTAGGAATAGGGCTAAATTAAAACTAGAATAAGGGCTAGGTTTAGTGTTAGGGCTAGGGCTAGAGTCAGTGTTATGTTTAGGGATTGGGCTAGTGTTAGTGTTAGGGTAAAGTTTAGGGATTAAGCTATGGTTAGGGCTAGTGGAAGTGTTAGGTTTAGTGTTACGTCTGGGTTAGGGTTATGATTATGGTCATAGTTAGGGTTGGGTTTAGGGCTAGGGTCTTCATTAGGGTTAGGGTTAATTTTATAGTAATGTATTGGATTAGATGTAAGATTAGGTTTAGGGTTAAGTTTAGGTTATGGTTAAATATAGGTTTAGGGATAGGTTTAGTTTTTATTTATGGTAATGTTTAGGGTTAAGTTTATGGCAAGGTTTAGGTTTAGGGTTAGGTTGAGGGTTAGGTTTATGATTAGGGTTAGGGATAGGGTTAGGTTTAGGGCTAGGGTTATCATTAGGGTTAGGGTTAGGGTAATGTTATGGTTAGAACAAATGTTAGTACTAGGTTTAAGGTTAGGATTAGGGATAAGATTAGGTTTTTGTTTAGGAATATGGCTTCAGTTATGTTTAGGCTAAGGGTTAGACTTTGAGTTAGGGTTATGTGTAAGGCGAGGGTTAGGGTTAGGGCTACATTGAGGATCATTTTTATGCTTAGGGTAGGTTTAGGCCTCAGATTGGGGCTAGGTTTTGTGTTAGGTTTAGGCCCAGGGTTAAGGCTATGTGTAATGAAAGATCTAGAGTTCTGATTAGAGTTAGTTTTAGGGTTAGAGTTATGGCTATGTCTAGTGTTAGGTTAAGGTTTTTGGTTCGATTCAGTCTTAGAGCCAGGTTTAGTGTTAGTGTTAGGGTCAGTGTTCAGGTTTGAGTTACGTTTAAGGTGAAAGCCAGAATTAGGACTAGAGTTAGGTCTAGGGATAGGGTTAGTGTTTGCTTTAGGTTAAGGATTATGTTAGGGCTAGGGCTTTGGGGTTTTTTTAGGTCTAGGTCTAGAGTTATGGCTATATTAAACATTAGGCTTAGGTCTAGTGTTAGAGTTAGGGTTAGGTTTAGGTATAAGTTTACTGGTAGGGCTAGTTGTAGGGTTTGGTGTAGGGTGAGGGTCAGATTTAGACTGAGGGTTTGTGTTAGGATAAGGATTTGATTTAGGGTTAGAGCTAGAATGACGGCTAGAGGTAGGACTAGTAATAGGATTAGAGTTTGGATTAAAATTAGGAGTAAGGTTAGCATTATAGATAGGGTTTGGCTTAGGATAATTGATAGAGTTAGAGCTAGGGATAGGGCTAGGTTAAGTTTAGGGTTAGGGTTAGGACTAAGAATAGGTTTAGATTTATGTTTAGGTTTACTTCTTGGGTTAGGGCTCAGATTAGGGCCAGCTTTTCTGTTAGCTTTAGGGCTAGGGTTAGGGCTATGGCTAATATAAGAAGTAAGGTTATGATTAGAGTTAGTATTTGGTTTAGATATAGTGTTAGTGCTATCTTTAGAATTAGTGTGATATTTAGAACTAACGCTAGTGTTAGAATATAAGTCAGGGTCAGGGTTAATTTTAGGACTAGGACCTGAATTAGAGCTAGAAGTTTATGGGTAGGTTTAAGGTTATGGTTGGGATTAGGTTAACATTTAGGGTTAGGAAAATGTCTCGGTTTTGTTTAAGGGATAAGGCTAAGTTTATGGCTGGTTTTAGGATTAGCAATAGTGTTAGGTCTAGTGGTAGGTTGAGGATTAGGCTTAGGATTAGAGTCAAATGTAGAGTTATGGTTAGATCTAGAGTAGGGTCTAGGGCTAGGGTTAGGGCTAAGGTTAGGGCTAAGGTTAGGGCTTGTGTTATGTTTATTGTAATGGATAGGGTTAGAACTAAAAAAAAATGCTGGAGAAGAGTTAGAGTTAGTCTTAGGTCAAGGTTAGGGGTAGATTCATGATTAGGGCTAAATTAGGGCTAGGAGTAGGGCTAGGGTTAGTGTTAGGGTTATGCCTATGATTAGGGCTAGAGATATGGATAGTGTTAGGGTTAGGTTTAGTGATAGGGTTAGGGGCAATGATGGGGTTATACCTAAGTTCAGGTCTAGGGTGAGGGTTAAAATTAGAGATAGGGCAAGAGTTAGGGTTTGGGTTAAGATTAAGGCTAGGTATAGGCCTAAGATGAGGACTAATGTTTGTGTTAGGTTAGGGCTAGAATTAGGACTGGTGCTAATGTCAGGTCTGGGTTTATGGTTATGGTTAATTTTAGGGTTAGTTTATGGCTAGGTCTAATGTAAGGGTTAAGATAAGGTTAAGGATCAAGTTTAAAGCTAGGTGTATTATTAGGGTCAGGGTATGAGTAGGGTTTAGTTTAGGTTAAGATTTAGGGTTAAGGCTTGAATTAGCTTTAGGGATAGGGTTAGGGTCTGGGTTATGGTAATTGATAGGTTTAGTTTAAGGGTTCTGGTTAGGTTTAGAGTAAGGAATAGGGTAAGTGTTAGGAATAGTGTTAGCGTTAGGCCTAGGGTTAGCATTTGGGTTAGGCTTATATTTAGGGTAATGGATAGGGTTAGAGGTAAGTTTAGGGCTAGGGTTAAGGTTAGAATTAGTAATAGGGTTAGGTTTAGGCCTAAGGTTAGTGTCAGGGTTAGTTTTGGGGTAAGTGTTAGTGTTTGAGCTAGGATCAGGGCTATCGTGAGGGTTAGGGTTAGAGTGAGAGGTAATGTTAGGGTTAGAATTAGGGTTATGTTTAGATTAAAGTTAGAGTTTGAGTTAGAATTAGGGTTAGGGTGAGGTTTAGGTTTAGGGTTTGGTCTAGGCTTATGGTTAGGGTTACAATAGAGTTAGTTTTTATGTTAGGTTTATGGCTAGGATAAGGGCAATGTTTTGTGTGAGGTTTATGGCTATCACTAGGGCTATGGGTAATGAAAGAGCTAAGTATATGGTTATGGCTAGTTTTAGGGTTAGGGTTATGGATACGTCCAGTGTTCTACTTAGGTTTTGAGTTAGGATATGATTTAGAGCTAGGGTTTGTTTTAGGGTAACTGTCATTGTCAGGTTAGAGTTAAATTTATGACTCTATTTAGGATTAGGTTTGGTCTAGTGTTACTGTTAGGTTTAGGTATAGGTCCACTGGTAGGGGTAGGGGTAGGGTTTACTTTAGGTTTAGTGTCAGGTTTAGACCTAGGCTTAGTGTTAGGTTCAGAAAAAGGGACATGGTTAGAGTTAGGGTTAGAGCTAGAATGAGGGCTAGGATTTGGACTAGCAATAGGGATATGGTTTGGGGTAGGGCTAATGTTAGAATTAGGCCTAGGTTTAGGGCTAGGTTTAGGGTTAGCATTAGGGTTAGTGTAAGGTATGATGTTACAGCTAGGTTTAGTGCTAGGATAAGGGAGAAATTTAGTGTTAGGTCTAGAATTAAAATTAGGGTTAAGATTAAGTCTGGGCTTAGAACAAGGATTATTGATAAGGATAGGGCTAATGTCAGGTCTAGGTTTAAGGTTAGGCTAGGGTTAGGGATAGGGCCAGGGTTCAGTTTTGTTTTAGAACTAGGCCTAGGGTTAGGACTAGTTTTATGGTTAGTGATAGTGTTAGGGCTAGTGGTAGGGTCAAATTTAGGCTTAGATTTATTCTTATGGTTAGATCTAGGTTTAGG
This sequence comes from Marmota monax, assembly GCF_021218885.2. Lineage (NCBI taxonomy): Eukaryota > Metazoa > Chordata > Mammalia > Rodentia > Sciuridae > Marmota > Marmota monax. The sequence continues at coordinate 237,281 of NW_026695125.1, read as the reverse complement.
ACTATGGCTAGGTTTAGGGATAAGGTTAGGAGTAGTGTTAGGGTTATGGTAATGGATAGGGTCTGAACTAGAAATAGGGCTAGGTCAAGAGTTTGAGTTAGTCTTTGGGCTATGGTTAGGGTAGGTTTAAGGTTAGGGCTAGGATTAGAGCTCGGGTTAGTGTTAGGTTTAAGGTTAGTGTTAGTGTTATGGTTAGGATTGGATTTAGGCAAAGGCATAAGGTTATAGCTAGCTTTAGGGCTATAGTGAAGGTTAGAAATAGGGTTAGGGATAAGGTTACAGTATGGGTTAGAATTAAGGCTAGGTTTAGGGTTAAGCTGAGGGTTTGTGTTAGGGCTAGGGCTAGGATTAGGGCTAGGGTTAATGTCAGGTCTAGGTTTATGGATAGCATTATTTTAATGTTAGGTTATAGCTATGTCTATTATAAGGATTAGGTTTAGGGTAGGGGTCAGGTTTAGAACTAGGTGTATTATTAGGGTCAGGGTCTGGAAAGGGTTAGGTTTAGGTTAAGATTTAGGGATAATGCTTGAATTAGCAATTGGTTAGTGTTAGGGTAATGGAAAGAATTAGTTTTATGGTTCCGGATAGGTTTAGAGTAATGAATAGGGATAGTGTTAGCAATAGGGTTATTGTTAGGCCTAGGGATAGCTTTTGGGTTAGGCTTAACTTTAGGGTAATTGATAGGTTTAGAGCTAAGGTTAGGGCTAGGGTTAAGGTTAGGATTAGGGTTAGAATTAGGGTTAGGCCTAGGGTTAATGTTAGGGTTAGGTTTAGGCTAAGTGGACGCATTTGATTTAGGGTTAGGGATAGGGCAATGGTTAGGGTTTGAGTCAGAGCTAGGATTAGGTTTAGGGTTAGGTTTATGTTTAGACTGAGGATTAGAGTTTGAGCTAGGGTTAGGGCTAGGGCAAGGGTTAGCATAAGGGTTAGGTCTAAGGTTATTGTTAGGGTTATAATTAGGGCTAGGTTTAGAGCTAGGATAAGGGCTAGGTTTTGTGTGATGTTTAGGGCTAACATTAGGGCTATGAGTAATGTAAGAGCTAGGGATATTGTTATGGCTAGTGTTAGGATCAGAGTTATGGATAAATCTAGTGTTAGGGTTAGGTTTTGGTTTAGGATAAGGTTTAGAGCTAGGGTTTCTATTATGGTAAGGGTCATTGTTGAGTTAGGTTTAGTTTTATGCTTAGGGCCACAATTAGGACTAGCATTTGGTATAGTGATAAGTTTAGTCTTTACGTTAGGTTAAGGGTTATTGTTAGGGCTAGTGCTAGGGTTGTTTTAGGGTAAGGCTAGATTTATGACTATATTTATGATTAGCTTTAGGGTTAGGGCTAAGGTTATGGTTAGGTTTAGGATTAAGGCTAGATTCAAGGATTAGGGCTAGGTTTTGTGTTAGGCATAGGTCAAGATTTAGGGCCAGAACTAATGTCAGATCAAGGTTTATATTAAGTGATATTTTTAGGGTTACGTTTATGGCTAGGTCAAATTAAAGTGTTAAGTTTAAGGAAAGTGTCAGAATAAGAGCTGGGGTATTATTAGGGTCAGAGTCAGGCTTCGGGTTTGGGTTAGGTAATCCTAGCCCTAACCCTAACACAAACCCTAGCCCTCATCCTAGCCCTAAACCTAGCCTTAATCATAACTCTAATGAACCCCTAGCCCTAACCCTAATTCTAACGTTCACCCTAGCCTTATCCCTAGCTCTAACCCAATCCTTTACACAAAACCTAACCCTAAGCTTAAAACTAACCCTAGGCCTAAACATAACCATAAACCTAGCCCTATTACTAGCCCTAATTAAGCCCTATATCTAACCAAACACTAAGCTTAGCCATAAGACTAACTCTCACTCTAGCCTAGCCCTATTCCTAGTTCTAAGCCTATCCCTTACCATAACCCTAATCCTAGCCATAAACCAAGACATAACAGTAGCCCTAAACTTAGCCCTAGACCTAACCCTAGATTTAATCCTAAATCAAAATCTAACTTTAACCCTAAGCCTAAACCTAAGCCTAACACTAGACCTAAACCTAATGCTAAGCCTAAAACTAGTCCTAACCATAGCCCTAGCCCTAAAAAAAACCAGGCCATAGCCCTAACTTTAAAACTAAACCTAAACTGAAAACTAACACTACTCCTAGCCTTAAACTTAGCCCTAAGTCGAGGCCAAACCCTAACGCTAAAACTATTCTGACCTTGAAGTTGACCCTAACACGAACCCTAGCTCTAAATGTTATACCTAACTCTACAACTAGACCTAGTCCTAACCCTAATCCTATAAATAGCCCACATTGTAACCCTAGTCCATACATTGGCCATAACTCTAAAACTAGCCCTAACTCTAACAAAAACCTAGCCTTAATGCAAGATCTAACCCTAGCTTTAACCCTAAACCTAAACGTAACACAAGCCCTAACCCTAACCCTAAACATAGCCCTAATCCTAGCTCTAATCCTATCCCTTATGCTAAGCTAAACCTAACCCTAATGCTAAGCCTAGGCCTAACTCTAATCCTTAGCCTAACCCAAACCCTCACCTTATTACTAGTCCTAACCCAGCCCTCATTTTAGCTCTAACCATAACCCAAACCCTAAACCTAACCCTGATATTGATTCTGATCCTAAAGTAAACTTATGTCTAAAACTGACCCTAACCATAAAAAGAACCCTAACACTAGCACTAGCAATAAACCTATACCTAAACCTAACCCAAACTCTAGCCCTAGACCTAACCCTAATCCTAACTCTAGCCATATTTGTAGCCGTAGACCTAAACAAAAACCTAGCCCTAGCCCTATTGATAAACCTTAACCTAACACAAACACTAACCCTACACCTAGACCTAACTCTAGTGATAATATTGGGTTTAACCCTAAACCTAACTATAACCCCAACACTGACCCTGACCTAACACTAACCCTAGCTCTAAACATCACGCTAATGGTAACCCAATCCCTAACATTTGATCTAGCCATAACACTTACCCAAAAAGTAGACCTAATCATAACCCTGGCTTATACATTAGTTGTAGGCCTAACACTAGCCCCAAACTAAACCAAAATCTGGCTTAAGCCGAGCACTAAACCTAGTTTTAACCCTAACCATAAAACTAGCCCGAATCCACACCCTAAGCCTAGATCTAACCCTAGATTTACCCTAGCCATTACCTTAAGCTAAACCCTAAACCTAATGCTAACCCAAGTCCTAAACCTAATCCAGAGCCTAACCCAAACCATAACACTATTACTAGTCCTAACCCTAAACTTTGTTCTCACTCTAACCCTAACATAAACCCAAACCCTAACCCTGACAATTGTTCTGACCCTAACACTAACCACAGTTATAAACCTGACCCTAATCCGAAACCGCACCCTAACATTAGCCCTACCAGTAATCATATACTTAAACCTAAACCTAACACTAGCCCAGACTTAAACCTAATGCTAAATCTAGCCATATCTCTAGCCCTAGACCTGAACACCAACCTAGCCCTAGGCCTAACAATAACCATTAACCTAACCCAAACACTAACCCCATCCCTATACCTAATGCTACTCCTAATTCTGGCACTAAATCCAACACTAACACTAACCTGAACAATGGCCCTGACACTAACATAATCCTAGCTCCAAAGCTCACCCTAAACAAAAACCTCATCCTAACACTAGACCTAGCCATTACCTTAACCCTACAACTAGCCCTCAACATAACCCTAGCTCTTACATTACCCATAGCCCTAACCCTAGCCCTAAACCTAACACAAAACCTACAGCTAATCCTAAGCCTAAATCAAGCCTTAAGCATAACCCTAACCCTAACCCTAGCCTTAACCCTAACCTAAATCTCGCCTTAGTCCTAATCCTAGCTCAAAGCCTAAACATTTCTCTGAACATAAACCTACACCTATCCCTCAATCTAACCCTTACCCTAGCCCTATTCTAACCTTAACCCTAGCCCTAAACCTAGCTCTAAACCTACCCATTACTGTAAACCTAAACCTAACATTATTGATAATCCTAGGCTTAATGCTAAAACTAAACCTAACTGGAAAACTAACCCTAGACCTAACCTTAAACCTCACACATGCCATGGACCTAACCCTAGCTCAAATCCTAACCCTTACTATAAATCTAAACATAACCATAGCCCTAACTCTAAGCCTCAATCTAACTTTAAACATTGCCCTAAATCTACATCTAATCATATACTTTACCCTAATCCTAACCCTATCCCTAATGATGTCCCTAGACCTAATCCTAACCCTAATCCTATGAGTACTATAATCTTATCCCTAGAAGTAACCCTAAACCTAACCCTCACCCTAGCCCTAACCATAGCTCAAAACCGAACCCTATGCTCAACATAAACCTAAGCCTAATCCTAGTTTTAACCCTAACTGTAACCCTAATTCAAGACCTATTCTTAACCATAAACTTTGCCCTAAACGAAGCTCTAATCCTATCCATTATACTAACCATAATGCTTACCCTAATGTGAACCCTAAGCCTAATCTTAACCCTATTGCTAACCCTAAACCTATCAATTACCCTAAACCTAATGTTAACTCTAAACAAAACCCTATCATTACCCTAACCCACACCCTAGTGCTAATTCAAGCCCTAACCCTAAAACCAAAAATCACTGACCCTGACCCTAATAAATCTCCTAGCTCTAAGGATGTCTATTACACTAAACCTAACCCTTACACTAGACCTAGCTATAACACTAATCCTAAAACTATCCCCAACCATATGCTTAGACTTGACATTAGCCATAGCCCTAATCCTAGCCCTAAACCTAACACAAACCCCAGCCCTTATCCTAGCCTTAATGCTAATCCTAAACCTAACTTTAGGCCTAACCCAGGAACTAACCCTAGCCCTAATCTTAGCAATAATTTAGTCCTATTCATAACCCTAGCCCAAACCCTAGCCCTACGACTAACTCTAACTCTCACCCTAGCCCCATCCCTAGTTCTAACCCTATCCCTTATTGGAACCCTAATTCTAGCCCTAAACCCAGCCCTATCCCTAGCCCTATCATGAGCTCTAGCCCTAACCTAGATCTAATTTTAACTCTAAATCAAACACTAACCCTAAGCCTAACCCTAACACTAACTCTAAATCTAACTTTAACCCTAGCTCTAAAACAAAACCGAGCCATAGCCCTAACTCTAACTCTTAACCTAAACCAACCCTCAACCCTAACCCTAACCTTAGCTCTAATTTTAGTTTTAAGCAGAAAGCTAGAACTCACACTGACCCTGACTCTGACCATAATACTAACCCTAGTCTAAATACCACCCTAACCCAAACCCTAAACCTAACACTATACCTACCTCTAACTCTAACCCTAAATTTAATCCTAATTGTAACCCTGATACTTACATTCGCCTTACCGCTAACCCTAACACTAACTTAACCTAAAACCTAGCCCTAATCCAACCCCTAACCCGAGCTTTAACCCTAAAACTAATCCTAACCCCAACCATACTCAAAACCTTAACCCTAGCCCTAAACGTATCTCTAAACCTATCCATTGCAATAACCATGACTCTAGGCCTAAACTTAACCCTATCCCTAATCCTAAACCTATGCATTATTCTAAACCAAACCTAAACCCTAAACCTCATATTAAAATTATACTAACACTAACCATAATGCTAATTTGAGCCCTAACTTTAAACCTTAACCTATCCCAAACTTCTAACCCAGACCTTGACCGTAGCTCTAAACCTGACCCTAACCCTAAACCTAACCCTTACATTATATGTAGGCATAAACCTAACCCTAAAACTATCTTTAACCATAACCCTAGATCTGATATTAGCCCTAGCCCTAATCCTAGCCCTAACACTGAAATGAAGCATAGCCCTCATCGTAGACCCAAACCTGGCCTTAAACATTACACTAACCCTAACCATAGCCCTAACCCTAATTCTAACCTTCACCTTATCTTTAAACCTAGCTATAATGCCATTCCTTACCCTAAACTTAAACCTAACCCTAACCCTAAATCTAGGCCTAAGGTGAACACTAATCCTAGCCCTAATCCTAGCCCTAATTTAAACCTATCCCTAACCCTAACCCTAACCCTAGCCCTAAGACTAACTCTAACTCTCACACTAGCACTATCCCTTCTTCTAATACTATCCATTACCGTAATCCTAAACCTAGCCCTAAACCTAGCCATAACCATTGCCAAATCATTATTCCTAGTCCTAACCCTAGATCTAACCTTAACTCTAAATCTAACCCTAAACCTAAGCCTAAGCCTAATGTTAACACTAGCCCTAATGCTAATCATAAAACCATCCCTAACACTAATCCTTGCAGTAAAACAAAACCGAGCAAGAGCCCTAACCCTAAACCTTAACTTAAACCAAAACTTAGCACTACACCTAGACCTTACCCTATCCCTAATTTGAGTCCTAATCTTAACCTTAATACTATGCCTATCTCTGACTCATATCCTAACACTCACCCTAGCTCTAAACACCACCCTAACCTTAAACCAAACCCTTACAGTAACCATAGCCTTAATTTGAGTACTAACCCTAATCCAAAAACTAAACCTGACCCTGACTATTAACCTAACACTAACACTAGCTCTAACCTTATCCATTACCCTAAAGATAAGCCTAAACCAAATGCTAACCCTAGGCCTAACGCTAACACTATCACTAACAATAACCATATCCATTAATCTAAACCTAACCTGAATCCACAACCTAACCCTATCCATTACCCAAACTCTAACCCTAACCCTACTGCTAATTCAATCCTTTACTCTAAACCTTAAACTAAACCAAACCCTACCCAGACCCTGACCCTTATAATACACCTAGCTCTAAACCTGACCCTTACCCTAAACGTAATCCTTACACTAGACCTAGCCATAACCCAACCTTAAAACTATCCCTAACAATAACCCTCGACCTGACATTAGCTCTCACCCTAATCCTAGCCCTTGCCCTAACAAAACCCCTAAAAACTAGCCCTAAATTTAGCCTTAATCATAACCCGAACCCTAACCAAGCCCAAACCCTAATTCTAACTCTCGCCTTATCCTTATACCTAGCTATAACCCCATCCTTTTCCTAAACCTCACCCTATCCCTAACACTAACACTAACACTAACACTAACCCTAGCCCTAACCCTAGCACTAATCCTAGCCCTAATTTAGACCTAACCTTATACCCACCCCTTACCCTAGCTCTAAGACTATCTCTAACTCTCACCCTAGCCCTATTTCTAGTTCTAATCCTATCTGTTATCATAACAGTAACACTATCCCTAACTTTAGCCCTGACCATAGCCCTAGGCCTAAACCTAGATCTAACCATAACAATTAATATAAGATTAAACCTCACTTTACTACTAGCCCTAACACTATTGCTAATCCCAAAACTAGCCCTAACCCTAGCCCTAGCTCTAAAACAAAACTGAGCCATAGCCCCAACCCTAACCCTAACCTAAACATCACCCTAGACCTGACATTAGCACTATCCCTAATTCTTACCCTAACCCTAACACAAATCCTTACCCTACACCTAGCCTTAACCCTCGCCCTAATTTGAGTCCTATCCCTAATCCTAAAAGTAACACTGATCCTGACTCTGACCCTAACACTAACCCTATCTCTAATCATCCCACTAAACCTAAACCTAATATAAACCCTAGAACCAGTCCTAATGCTAACCCTTAAACTAGCCCTAATCATAACCATAGTTCTTACATTAGCCATAGTCCTACACTAGCCCTAACCTAACCCAAAACCTAGCCCTAATTCGGGCCCTAACCCTAGTTTTAATCATAGCCCTAGCCCTATCTTTAGCCCTAACACTTAACCTAAACCTAACCCTAAACCTAACCTTGTCCTAACCCAAAAACTAAACCAAACCATAACCCTATTCCTAACCATAACACTAGCCCTAAACCTAGATATAAATTTATCCATTACCCTAACCATAACTCTAAGCAAATTCTAACCCTAGGCCTAACCCTAACCATAGCCCTAACCTAACCATAACCCTGATCCGATCTGTAGCTCTAATCCTATCCATTAACTGAACCATATTTTAACCAAATTCTGTCCCTAGGCCTAACTCTATCCATATGCCTTACCCTAACCCTGTCCATTATACTTAACCTAACCTGAACCTGAAACCTAACCATATCCATTACCCTAACCCTAAGGCTAATTTTAGCCCTAACCCTAAACCTTAACCTAACCCATACCCTAACCCTGACTCTGACCCTAATAATACCCCAGGCAATAAACCTGACCTTAACCCTCAACTTTACACTTACAATAGACCTGGCCATAAACCTAAACCTAAAACTATACCTAACCATAACCCTAGAACTGACATTAGCCCTAGAACTAATCCTAGCTCTAACCCTAGCACAAACAATTCCCTAATCCTAGCCCTAATCCTAGCCTGAATCCTAATCCTAACCTTAACCGGAACCCTAACCCTAATTTTATCCCATTCCCTAGACCAAAATGTAGCTGTAGCATCATACCTTACCCTAACCGTAATGCTAACCCTAACCCTAGCCCTAACTCTAGGCCAAAACCTAACACTAACCTTAGGGCTAATCCTACCCCTAAATTAACACTAATCCTAAACCTAATCCTATCCCTAGACATAAGAGTAACTCTCACTCGTGCCCCAGACCTATCCTTAGTTTAAAACTTATCCCTTACCTTAACCCAAACCCTAGCCTTATCCCTAGCCCCAATCCTAACTCTAAACATTATTGTAGCCCTAAACCTGGTTGTAAAACCTAATCTTAAACCCAAACCTCACCCTAACACTAGCTGTAAACCTAATGCTAATTGGAAAACTAGCTCTAACCCTACCCTAGCCCTAAAACAAAACAAAGCCATAATCATAACCCTAACCCTTTACCTAAAACAAACACTAACCTTACACCTATCCCTAAACTTAGCCCTAATTTGAGTCATAACCCTAACCATAGAAATAACCCTGACCCTGAGTCAGAACCTAATAGTACCCCTAGCTCTAAACATTGCCCTAACGCTAACCCTAGAACTAGTCCTAATCAGAAAACTAGTTCTTTCATTAGCTGTAGCCCTAATGCTAACACAAATCCTAGCCTAATCTGAGCCCTGACTCTAACCCTAACCCGAAACTTACCTCTAACCCTATCCCTTACCCTAAGTCAAACCTTCTCTCTAAGGCAACTCTAGTCCTAAACTTAATCCTTAGCCTATGCCAAACCCTAACTCTATTACTAGTCCTAAATCTAGCCCTCATTATAGTTTAACTCTAATCCTAACCCTGACCCTTATTCTGATCCTAACACTAACCCTAGTTCTAATCCTGACCCTAACCCTAAACCGAAAATTAACACTACCCTTACAGGTAAACCTATACTTAAACCTAACAGTAACACTAGCACTAGACCAAACGTAAACCTAAATATAGTCATAAATCTAGCCTTAGCCCTAAAAAAACCCTAGCACTAGCCCTAACAATAACCCTTAACCTAACGTAAAGACTAAACTTATCACTAGACCAAATGCTAGTCCTAATTGTGGCCCTAAGCATAAAACTACACCTAACCCAACAATGACCCTTACCCTAATAAAAACCATAGCTCTAAACCTTATCCTAAACCAAAACCTAACCCTAACAAGAGATTTATCCATAACTCTGACCCTAACACTAGCCATAACAATATCCCTAGCTCTTACATTACTTATAGCCCTAACGTTAGGCCTAAACATCACACAAAACCTAACCATTATCCTAGTTCTAAACCTAACCCTAACATAACCCTAACCATAACCTTAGAATTAACCCTTATGCTAACCCTTGCCCTAGCCCTAACCCTAGCTCAAACACTAATCCCCAGTCTAAACATAACCTTAACCCTAAACCTAACCCTAGCCCTGACTCAAACACTAACCCTTGCCCTATCCCTAACCCTAGCTCAAATGCCTACACTTACCCTAAACCTAATCCTAACATTAACCCTAGGCCTAACCCTAACCCTAAACCTAATCCTAACCTTAACCCTAGCCCTAACATTAGCTCTAAACCTATTCATTAACCTAAAGATAAGCCTAATCCAAACGCTATCCCTAGGTCTAACGATAACCCTATTGCTAACACTAACCCTATTCATTACTCTAAACCTAACCGGAACCATAAAACTAATTCTTTCAATTGTCCTAACCCTGTTAATTCAAGCATTAACCTTAAATCTTAACCTAAACCAAACCGTTTCCAGACCCTGACCCTAATAATACACAAAGTTCTAAACCTGACCCCTACCCTAAACCTAATCCTTATAATAGACATAGCTATAACCTAACACTAAAATAATGCTATCCATAAACCTGGACCTGACATTAACACTATCCCTATTCCTAGCCCTAGCCCTAACACAAACCCTCAGATTAACCCTAAACCTAGCCTTATTCTAACCCATACTGTACCCTTATCCCTAACCCTATTTCTAACCCTCGCCGTAGCCCTAAAGCAAGCTATAACCTATCCCTTCCCCTAAATCCAATCCTAACCATAACACTAACACTAACCTTAAACCTAACACTAACCCGAGCACTAATCCTAGCCCTAATTTAGCCCTAAACCTAAACCTACCCCTAACCCTACCCAAAGACTAACTCAAACTTTCGACCTAGCCCTATTTCTAGTTCTAACCCTATCCATTACCATAACCCTAACACTAGTCCTAACCTTATCCCTAACCCTAGCCATAGACCTAAACCTAGATCTAACCATAAGAATAAATCTAAGCCTAAACTTGTCCCTACCACTAGCCCTAACACTATCGCTAACCATAAAATTAGTCCTAAACCTAGGCTTAGTTCTAAAACAAAACTGAACCCTGGCCCTATCCCTAACCCCAGCCTAACCTAAAACCTAGACCTGACATTAGCCCTATCCCTATCTCTAATCCTAGTTCTAAGCCTAGACTTAATCCTAGCCCTAATTTAAATTCTAGACCTAACCCTAAATTTATCCCTTATCCTAGCACTAAACATAGCTGTAACATCATACATTACACTAACCCTAATGCTAACCTTAACCCTACCCTAAACCTAGGCCTAAATCTAACAATAGCCCTACCCCAAACCATATCCCTATTACTAGTCCAAATCCTAGCCCTCATTCTAGCTCTAACCCTAACTCTAACCATGTCCCTTATTCTGAACCTAACACTAAGCCTAGGTCCAAACCTGACACTAACCCTAAAGCAAACCCTACCCCTACCCCTACAGGTAGACCTATACCTAAACCTAACAGTAACACTAGACCAAACCTAATCCTAAATAGAGTCATAAATCTAACCCTAACCCAACAATGACAGTTACCCGAAAACAAACCCTAGCTCTAAATCTTATCCTAACCCAAAACCTATGTAGAACACTGGACTTATCCATAATCCAAACCCTAAAACTAACATAACCATATCCTTAGCTCTTACATTACCCATAGCCCCAGTGATAGCCATAAACCTCACACAAAACATTGCCCTTATCCTAGCCATAAACCTAACATAAAAACTAACTCTATTGTAACCCTAACCATAAGCCTAGACCTAACCCTAAACCTAAACCTCGCCCTAACCCTAATTCTAACTCAAACTCTAACTTTAATCTAAACATAACCCTAATGCTAACCGTAACATTATCCCTCACTCTAACCCTAACCCTCACGCTAGCCCTGATCCTAGCTCAAACACTAACAGTTACCCAAAACTAATCCTGACACTAACCCTAGGCCTAAACCTAACCCTATTACTAATTCTAACCTTAACCCTAGCCCTAAACTTACCTCTAACCCTATCCATTACCCTAAAGATAAGCCTAACCCAAATGCTAACCCTAGGCCTAACGCTAACACTATTGCTAACACTAACCATATTCCTTACTCTAAACCTAACCAGAACCCTTAAACTAACCCTATCAATTACCCTAACCCAGACCCTAACCCTATCCCTAAAGCTAATTCAAACCTTAACCCTAAATCTTAACCTAAACCAAACCCTACTCGTACCCTGACCCTAATAATACACCTAGCTTTAAACCTGACCCTTAACCTAAATTTAAACTTAACACAAACACTAATCCTCATCTTAGGCCTATACCTAGCCTTAATGCTATCCCAAACCCTAACTTTAGCCCTATATCTAATTTTAACCCTCACCCTAGACCTGAACTTAGTTATAACCCCATCATTGCCCCTATCACTAAACCTAACCCTAACACTATCCATATCTCTAGCCCTAAACATAGGCATAACCCTAACAATAACCCTAGCACAAATCCTACCCCTAATTTAGCCCTAACCATAGCTCTACCCCTAACCTTGGCCTAAGACTAACTCTAACTCTCCCCCAGCCCTATTTTTAGTTCTAACCCTATCCATTACAATAAACATAACACAAGCCCTAACCTTAGCCCTAACCCTAGCCCTAGACCCTACTCTAGATCTAACAATAAATCTACATTTGACTCTAACCCTAATCCTAATCCTCAACCTACCACTAGACCTAACACTATCGCTAATCCTAAAACCAGCCGTAAACTTAGCCTTATTCCTTAAACAAAACCAAGACATTGTCCTAACCCTAAATGTTAACGTAAACCAAACCCTAACCCTAAACCTAGCCATAACCTTCTAGCTCTAATTCATGTCCTAGTCCTAAAATTAACTCTGACCCTGACTTATATTCTAACACTAACGTTAGTTCTGAATATCACACTAATCCTAAAGATAGCGCTAACACTAGATTTAGACCAAATACTAACTCTAATCATAATCTTAGTTCTTATATTAGCCATAGCCCTAACCCTAGCCCTAAAGCTAACAGAAAAAAACTGGCCCTAATCTGAGCCCTAACCCAAGAAGTAAACCTAAACCTAAACCTAATCCTAAACCTAGCCTTAGCCCTAACCCTAACCCTAAAACTAGCCCTATCCCTAGCTCTAACTCTATCACTTACCCTAAGCCAAACCCTATCCATAATGCTAACCTTAGTCCTAATCCTAAACTGTAGCCTAATCCAAACCCTAATCCTATTACTACTCCTAACTCTAGCCCTCATTCTATCTCTAACCCTACCTCAAATCCTTACCCTAACACAAAACCCTCAGTCTAAATCTGACCTTCACCCTAAACCAAACCCTAAATCTAGCCCTACCAGTAAACTTATACCTAAACCTAACCCTAACTCTAGCCCTAGACCTAAGCCTAATCCTAAATATAGCCATAACTCTAGACCAAGACCTAAAAAAAAAAAAAATACAGAGCCCAAGCCCTTACATAATCCTTAACCTTAAGCAAACACTAACCCTATCCCTAGACCTAACTCTAGTCCTAATTCTGGCTTTTACCTTAAACCTAAGTCGATCCTGAACAATGACCCTAACACTAACACTAAACCTAGCTCTAAACCTGAACCTAACCCCGAACCTTAACCTAACACTAGACATAGCCATAACTCTAACCTTAAAACTAGCTCTAACCAGAACCTTAGATCTTTCATTACACATAGCCTTAACCCTGGGCCTAAACCTAACACAAAACCTAGCCCTAATCTGAGGCCTAAACCTACCCTAGGCATAACCATGATCCTAAATGTAGCCCTAACCCTAACCCTCACCTTACACATAACCTTAGCTCAAAGCCTAACCCTTAGCCTAAACATAATTCTAGCCTTATTCTTAAACAGAAACCTAATCTTAGCCCTAATCCTAACCTTAAACCTAGTACTAACACTAGTTCTAACCGTAACATTACCCTAACCCTAACCCTAATGATAACCCTAGCCCTAAACCTAACCCTAGCACTAACCCTAATCATAAACCTAACCCTCAACCTAACCCTAAACCTAAACCTTGCCATAAACTTAACCCTAAACCTTACCATAAATAAAAACTAAACCTATCCCTAAACTTATATTTAACCATAACCTAAACTTAAACCTAAACATAATCTTACATCTAATCCAAAACATTACTCTAAAACTACCTTAACTCTAATGACGACCCTAGCCCTAAACCCAACCCTAACCATAACCATAATCATAACACTAACCCAGACCTAACACTAAACCTAACACTTCTGCTATCCCTAACCATAGCTTAATCCCTAACCCTTACCCTAACCCTAACACTAGCCCAATCCCTAACCATAATGCTAACTATACCACTAACCCTAACACTATACCTAGCTTTTATCCTAGCCCTAATTTAGCCCTATTCCTAAACCTAACCCAAACCCTAGAATTAAGACTAACTATAATTTTCACACAAGACCTCTCCCTACTTCTAACGCTATCCTTTACCATAAGCCTAACCCAAGCTCTAATCCTAGTCGTAACCCTTGCACTATCCTTAGTCCTAGTACTAACTCTAGATCGAAACCTATCTCTAAAACTAACCCTAACCGAATGCCTCAGCCTAACCCTGAAACTAGTTCTAACCCTAATTCTAATTCTAAAATAACCCTAACCCTAGCCCAAGCCCTAAAGCAAAACCGAGCCATACCCCTAACACTAACCCTTACCCTAGAACAAACCCTAACACTACACCAGCCCTAACCCTAGCCCTAATTTGACACCTAATCCTAACCCTAACATAACCATGACCCTGACTCATATCCAAACACTAAACCTAGCTCTAAACATCACGCTAACCTTAAACTTAACCCTAACACTAGACCTACCCCGAAACCTAACCCTATAACTAACCCTAATAGTAACCCTAGTTCTTACAATAGCTGTAACCATAACACTAGCCCTAACCCTAATAAAAAAACTAGCCCTAATCCAAGGCTTAACAGAAGCTTTAACCCTAAACCTAACCCTAACTCTAGTCCTAACCCTAGCTTTAACTCTATTTCTTACCCTAAGTCAAACCTCACCCTAATGCTAACCGTATTCTTAGCACTAATCCATAGCCTAACCAAAGCCTAACTCTATAATTAGTCCTAACCCTAGCCTTCATTCTAGATCTAACCATTACCCAAACCCTAACCCTATCCCTGACCATTATTCTACCCAACACTAATCTTAGGTCTAAATCTAAACCTAACCCTAAACCGAAACCTAACACTAGCCCTACTGGTAACCTTATATCTAAACCTAACCTTAACACTAGCCCTAGACCTAAACCTAATCCTAAATCTAGCCATAACTATAACTTTAGTATTAAAGACATACTAGACCTAGCCTTAACAATAACCCTTAACTTACCCCAAACTCTAACCCTACTTCTAGACCTAACCCTGGTCCTAATTCTGCCTTTAACCATAACCATTACCCTACCCGAGAACTGTGAATAACAGTAACACTAACCCTAGCTCTAAACTTAAAGTTAACACTAAATCTAACCTTAAAACTACACATAGCCCTAGCATTAACCATAAAACTAGTCTTAGTCATTACTCTAGATTTTACATTAGCCATTGCCCTAACCTATCACAAAACCTAGCCCTAATCCAAGCCCCATCTTAGCTTTAATCCTAAAGATAACCCTAACCATAACCCTAGCCCTAATCATAACCTTAAGAATAACCCTAGACCAAATCCTAACCATAAACCTAGCCCTAACCCTAGCTCTAACCCTATTCATTACCCTAAGATAACTATAAACCTTATGCTAACCCTAGGACAAACCCTAAGCATAGCACTAGCCTTAACCCTCTCCATTAACCTATACCTAACCTGAACCCTAAACCTAACTGTGTCTATACCCAATCCCTAAACATAAGACTAATTTGAGCCCTAAACCTAAACCTTAACCTAACCCAAACCCTAAACTTGACTCTGACTCTAATAATACCCATAGCTCTAAACCTGACCCTAACAAGAAACCTAAACTTTACAATAGACCTAGCCATAAACCTAATGCTGAAACTATCCGTAACTGTACTCTAGACCTGGCATTAGACCTAGCTCTAATCCTAGCCCTAACCCTAATACAAAACTTAGCCCACATCCTAGCCATGAACCTCGCCTTAATCATAACCCTAATCCTAATGTTAACATTAACCTTAATTCTAATTCTCACCCTAGTCCTAAATGTAGCTATATTCCCATCCCTTACCCTAAACCTAAACCTAACCCTAATCATAACACTAACCTTAGCCCTAATCCAAGCCCTAATTTAGCCCTATCCTTAACTCTAATCCTAGTCCTAAGACTAACTCTAACTCTCACACTAGCCTTATACCTAGTTCTAACCCAATTCCTTAGCATCATCATACACCTAGCCCTAAACGTAGGACTACCCTAGCCCTATATTTAGCTCTATCTCAAAACCTAGATCAAAACCTAACTCAAAATTTAACCATAACCCTAAGACTAAATCTAACCATAACTCTACTCTTATCCCTAATTTTTTTGTTTAATTTTTTTTTTATTCTTTTTATATTTTTTATTGTTGGTTGTTCAAACCATTACATAGTTCTTGATATATCATATTTCACACTTTGATTCAAGTGGGTTATGAACTCCCATTTTTACCCCATATACAGATTGCAGAATCACATCAGTTACACATCCATTGATTTACATATTGCCATACTAGTGTCTGTTGTGTTCTGCTGCCTTTCCTATCCTCTACTATCCCCCCTCCTCTCCCCTCCCCTCCCCTCTTCTCTCTCTACCCCCTCTACTGTCATTCATTTCTCCCCCTTGTATTATTTTTGCCTTTCCCCTCACTTCCTCTTGTATGTACTTTTGTATAACCCTGAGGGTCTCCTTCCATTTCCATGCAATTTCCCTTCTCTCTCCCTTTCCCTCCCACCTCTCATCCCTGTTTAATGTTAATCTTCTTCTCATGCTCTTCGTCCTTACTCTGTTCTTAGTTACTCTCCTTATATCAAAGAAGACATTTGGCATTTGTTTTTTAGGGATTGGCTAGCTTCACTTATAATAATCTGCTCTAATGCCATCCATTTCCCTGCAAATTCTATGATTTTGTCATTCTTTAAGGCAGAGTAATACTCCATTGTGTATAAATGCCACATTTTTTTATCCATTCGTCTATTGAAGGGCATCTAGGTTGGTTCCACAGTCTTGCTATTGTGAATTGTGCTGCTATGAACATTGATGTAGCAGTGTCCCTGTAGCATGCTCTTTTTAGGTCTTTAGGGAATAGACCGAGAAGGGGAATAGTTGGGTCAAATGTTGGCTCCATTCCCAGCTTTCCAAGAAATCTCCATACTGCTTTCCAAATTGGCTGCAACAATTTGCAGTCCCACCAGCAATGTACCAGTGTACCCTTTTCCCCACATCCTCGCCAGCACTAGTTGTTGTTTGACTTCATAATGGCTGCCAATCTTCCTGGAGTGAGATGGTATCTTAGGGTGGCTTTGATTTGCATTTCTCTGACTGCTAGAGATTAATCCCTAATTTTTAACCTAAGCCCAAATCTCACACTTACACTAGCCCTAATACTAAGACAAATCTTAAAACTAGCCCTAACCCTATGGCTAGCCCTAAAACAAAACCGAGTCATAGCCCTAACCTTAACCCTTAACTTAAACCAAACCCTAACCCTACATCTTGCCCTAACCCTATTCCTAATTATAGTCTAATCCTTACCCCAAACTAACCCTGAACCTGATGCTGACCCTAACACTAACCCTGGCTCTAAACATCATCATCACTGTAAACCTAACCTTAACATTAGACCTAGACCCTAACTCTAATGCTATAACTAGCAATAATCATAAACCTACATCATACATTAGTGGTAGCCTTAATCCTAGCCCTAAACTAACCCAAAATCTAGTGTTAATCCGAGTCCTAAACCTAGCTTTAACCCTATACTTAAACCTAACACTAACCAAAACACTAGCCCTAATCCTCTCATTCCCCTAGCCCTAAACTTAGGGCTAACCCTATCCATTACCTTAATGATAACCCTAATCCTTCTGATAAACCTAGGCCTAAGCCTAACACTATAGATTATACTAAACCAAAACTAAACCCTTAACCTAATCCTGTCGTTGCCCTAACCCTAAATCTAACACTAATTTGAGCCTTGCACCCTTAACTCAAACCCTAATCCTGACCCTGATTCTAAAAATAACCCTAGATCTAAACCTGATCCTAACCAAAAACCTAACCCTTACACTGGACCAAGCCATAAATCAAACACTAAATATATCCCTAACTGTAACCCTAGACCTGACATTAGCAATAGACCTAATACTATCCCTAACCCTAAAACAATCCTAGTACTCATTGTAGCCCTAAAAATAGCCTTCATCATAACCCTAACCCTAACCCTAGTTCTAACCCTAATACTAGCCTTCGACCTTGCCCTAAACCTAGCTAGAACCACATCCTTACCCTAAACTGAACCCGAACTCTAACCCTAACCCTAATGGTAACCCTTGCCTTATTCTTAGCCCTAGCACTAACCCTAGATCAAAACCTAACCCTAAATCTAACCCTAACTCGATGTCTAAGCCTATTCCTATAACCAGCCCTAACCCTAGCCCTAAAATAACCCTAGCCATAATTTAGCCCTATCCCTAAACCTAAACCTAACCCAAGCTCTAAGACTAACTCTAACTCTTACACTAGCCCTATCATTCGTTCTATTCTTGCCCCTTACCGTAACCCTAATCCTAGCCCTTACCCTAGTGCCAACCCTTGCCTTATCCTTATCCTTACCACTAACCTTAAGCAAAACATAACTCTAAATCTAGCCCTAAACCAAAGCCTAAGCCTAACGCTAACACTAGCCCAAACCATAACACAAATCCTAAAATGAGCCCTAACCCTAGACATAGCCCTATAACAAAACCAAGCCAGAGCTCTAACCCTAACCTTTAACCTAAACCAAACCCTAACCTTACAACTAGACCTAACCCTAGCTCTAATTTGAGTTGGAAGGCAAACCAAACCCTAAAACTAACCCTGAACCTGACAGTGACCCTACACTTCTAGCTCTAAACATCACCCAAACCCTAAATTAACCCTAACACTAAACCCAGCACTAAAACCCTAAAACTAGTCCTAATTGTAAACCTAGTACTTACATTAGCTGTAACCCTAACCCTCACCCTAACATAACCCAAAACCTAGCCCTAACCCTAACTTTAAACCTAACCTAACCCTAACATTAGCCCTAATTGTAACCATAACTTTAGCCTTAAACTGATCTCTAACTGTATCCATTAATATAACCATAATCCTAACCATAATGATAACCCTAGGCAAAAACCTAACCCTATCCCAAATTCTAACCATTTCATTACCCTAAACCTAACATGAATCCTAAATCTAACCCTACCATTACCCTAATACTAATCCTAAAATTCATTCAAGCCCAAACTTGAAACCTTAACCTATCCCAAACCCTAACACAGACTTTCACCCTAATAATACCCCTAGCTTGAAACTTGACTGTAACCCAACACCTAACCCTTAGCCTAGATGTAGCCAAAAACCTAATCCTAAAACTATCTTTAACCATAATTCTGGACCTAAAATTAGCCCTAGCCCTAATCCTAGTCCTAATTCTAAAAACACACCTAGCCCTCATCCTAGCCCTAAAACTATCCTTAATCATAACCCTAACTCTAGCCCTACACCTAACCATAATTCTAACCCTCACCCTACATCTAAATCTACCTATAACGTCATCCCTTACCCTAAATTTAAACCTAATCCTAACCCTAAACCTAGGCTTAAACACAGAACCTAGCCCTAATCCTAGCCCTAATTTAGCTCTATCTATAACCCTATCCTAACCCTAGCCCTATGACTAACTCTAAATCTTGCCATAGCCCTATCCCTATCCCTAGTTCTATCCCTATCTGCTACTGTAAACCTAACACTAGCCCTAACACTTGCCCAAAAGTGTGTCCCAGCCCTAACCCTAACTCTAAATCTAACCTTAAACCTAAGCCTAAGCCTAACACTAATACTAGCCCTAACCCTAATGATAATCAGAAAACTAGCCCTAACCCTAATCCTAGCAGTAAACCAAAACCGAGCAATAGCCCTAACCCTAAACCTTAACTTAAACCAAACACTAACACTTCACCTAGACCTAAACCTAGCACTAATTCGAGTCCTAAGCCTCACCTTAAAACTAATCCTGACCCACTCACCCTACTTCTAAACACTGCCCTAAACTCAAACCGAACACTAACATTAACAATAGCCATAATTCGACTCTCAACGCTAACCCTAAAACTAACCCTGATCCTGACTCCTATCCTAACAAGAATCGTAGCTATAAATATCAACCTAACCTTAAACCAACCCTAGCACTCAAACTACCCCTACCCCTAACCCTAAAACTAACTCTAATGGTAACCCTAGTTCTTACATTAGACATTGCCCTAATCCTAGCCCTAAACCTAACACAAAACTAGCCCTAAACCGAGCCCTAGACCTAGCTTTAACTCTAACTCTAACCCTATTCATAGCCCTAACCCTAGATCTAAATCAATCCCTTACTCTCAGCGAAACCCTAAAGCCAAGAGTAACCCTAGACCTATCCATAGTCCTCAGAATAACCAAAACCCTAACCCTATTAATAGTGCTAACCCTAGCCTTCATTTTAGCTCTAACACTATCCCAAATGCTAACCCTAACCCTGACCCTTATTCGGACCCTAACACTAAACCTAGGTATAACCCTAAAACCAACCCTAACCCCAAATTTACCATACTCCTATCCCTAGACCTAACTCTGAACTTAACTCTCAGCCTAGCCATAAACATACCTCAGAACCTAACCCTTACGCTAAACATAACCTTAAACCTAATCCTAGATCTAAACCTCACCTTAACCCTAACACAAACCTAATCCTAACCATAACCCTAGCCCTAAACTTAACTCTAACTCTATCCATTACCCTAAAAATAACCCTTACCATAATGCTAACCCTAGGCTTAACCCTAACCCTATCACTTTCCCCAAACCTATCAATTACCCTGAGTCTACCCTGAACCCTAAACCTAACCCAGTCATTATGGTAACCCTAACCCTAATGCTAATTTAAGCCCTAACCTAACCTCAAACCTAAACCAAACCCTAAAACTCACCATGACTCTAATAATTCCCCTAGCTATAAACCTGACTCTTACCCTACCTAACATTTACACTAGACCTAGCCATAAACCTAACCCTAATACTATTCCTAACCTTAACCCTAGACCTGATATTAAGCCTAGCCATAATCCTAGCCCTAACCTTAACACAAACCCTAGCCCTTATCTAGCCCTGAATATAGCCTTAATTTTATCCCTAACCCACACCCTAGGCCTAAACCTAACACTAAATCTAGCCCTAATCTTAGCCCTAATTTAGCCCTATCCCTAACCCTAACCCTAACTCTAGTCCAAATACTAACTCCAACTCTCACCCTAAACTTAACCCTAGTTTTAACTCTATCACTTACTAGAACCCTAATCCTAGCCCTAACCCTTGGTGTAACCCTAGCCCTATTCATAGCCCTGGTCATAATCCTAGATCTAACCCTAAATCTAAATCTAACCTGAACCCTATGCCTAAACCTAAACCTAACACTAGCCCTAACACTAAAGCTAATCCTAAAACTAGCTCTAACCCTAGCTCTAGCCCTAAAACTAACCGAGTCATAGCCATAACCCTAACTCTTAACCTAAACCAAACGCTAACCCTACACCTAGCCCTAACCATATCCCTAATTCTAGTCCTAACCCTAACCCGAAAACTAACCCTTACCCTGACTCAGACCCTAAAATTTACCCTGGCTCTAAACATCATCATCACCGTAAACCTCAACCTAACACCAGATGTAGCCCTAACCCTAACCCTATCACTTGTGCTAATCATAACCCTACTTCATACATTAGCCGTACCTTTAACACTAGCCCTAACCTAACCCAAAACCTGTTGCGACCCCTCGCCGGCAAGGGAAAACACGACACAGGATTCTTCTTTCAGCAGTTTATTCAGGCCTTGATTCAAGTATCATCTTCTAGCGACCCCCCGCGACACACCCAAGCACAGCTTAATAAAGCCTCCCGCATACCAATCCTAAGCCGCCACGTGGATCTTTCTCATAGGGTGGGAAGGGATTGCGTGCCAATTCTCCATATTAGGAGTTGTTTGTCACAGGCCACAGTGGAAGCTGGCGCCATCTTCTAATGGCGGCCACGGTCTATTAGAACGGCTCACCACAGTTCCCCCTTCTATTTTATATAACAATGCAGGCGAAAGTAGAGGTCCTATCCCACTGTGCAGAAGTGGCTGCAATGTATGGTTCAGTCCTAAGGAGGCGCCTTCCCCAGACCTGATCCCATATCAGCCGACGCCTTTTTTCGTAGGGTGGGGCGTGGACGTCAAACCCGCATGCAATAGGACATGCTTTCCTTGAGGTCCGTTGAGGGATCACTCAAGTGCAGTGCCTTGCCTCGCATCCTGCATCGTGACGACGATGAGAAGTAGGATAACACAAGTAGCCTGGTAGTAATGACAAAAATTAAATTGGCAACACCATCCCCAAGCCCTAGAGGAAGGTATAGATTCTATAGCCGAGAAGAAAGACCAGTCCTGAAACCCATCTGCGTGCAATGGTAACAAGACCTGCAGAGTGCAAGGGCTATCCAGTACCAGGAGAGCATAAAGAAGAGGGCACGCCAATCCCAGTGCAATGTGAAATTAACTTGGGGTGCAATGGCCATGCCCAGAAATCACTGTTTAAGATGTGCAAGCCAGATTTGAGGAGAAATGCCATTTTCTAAGGCCGCAAGAGCCTGTACAATCATAGCCTTTTCTTGTGCATGGCGAGTTTTAAGGCGACAGAGAAGCCACAAACAAAGCACAACACCGAAGCAACACATAGCACCAAAAATGCCCACTCCCACCCATTCCTTAAAAAAGGAAAAGACAGAGGATAGCCAACTGGTGAATTGACCCAAAGTCACTGGTTCGACACGGGTGCTATTCAAAACAGCAATCTGAGTTAGTTGAGACTGGATCAAGTTTTCTGCTTCCATGGACCAGGTTCCGGATAGATACTCCCTGATGATGTGGGAGGCATTTCTGGAATCATAAAATCTGACAGAGGTTATACATAAATGTGCACGTTGATCAATACAACCTAAATGTACTAGAACAGACAACTCCTCAACTTGAGCTTGAAGCAGATCTATCCTTTGATTAGCAGCCAGAATCCCAGATAAAATGTGTTGATTAATTCTACTTTGAGATTCAAGTATGGTGGATGTTTGTTGAATAACCTGATTAATAGTGGCAGCAGTTTGTACCTGGCTGGCCATGGCTACTCCAGCTGTAACTGCTGCAGCAGCAGATACTGCCACAGCTGTCACTATAGCTGCCATAATTCCAAAATCTCTAAGGGCTCTAATCAGTTCAACAATAGGAAAGGATTCTGGATCTGCAGTAACCGGGATCGGGACAAAGGTTGGAATTTTCATAACCACTGCCGTAGTCCAGGAGCCATTCCAACACTCAGACAAATAGCAGGTAATATTAGAACAATTAAGCATCCCCTGTGATGTATCATTAGCCAAAATAAACAGGAACGGAGATTGGAGACAGACTGCTGCGGAGGGTAATGTAGCATTAGATAATTGTGAATTATTTGCAGAAATTTTAAGCCTCCTACCTCGCTCCGAGTCTTGGGTACTGCCAGAAACATTAAACAGCCAACTTTGGACTCCTCGTAATTGAGCCAAAGCGGAAATATCAGCTGTGGCTCCCTTTTCATTGGAAATCAACCATTGAAACCAAGACCAACCTGCTCCTATAGAGGAATTATTGTTGGAAGAATTATACAAGTATCTTTTAAGAGAGGGGGAAAGGGAGAAACCTTTAGCGACCTGATGTTTCTCCCAAGAATGATCTTGGCAAGGCGTGAATATTGGAGGGAAGCCATACTCAGGGATGCAATAAGGAGAAGCCTTAAAATGAGTGGCATTAGAGGTCTGATTAGAAGGAGACAATGGAATCAACACCTGGGAAGTAATGGCCAAAGTGGTTATATTTAACTCAGATGTATTTGTCGGGACTCTTCTTGTCAGGCGTTCTGGATCCCACACCGGCTCCGTCCGGTCCCGGCCCCCGGCGGCGCTCGGCTTTCTCCGCAGCGTGAGCCTGCTCCGCAGCAGTGCAGGCAGGTCCTTCAGCCACGGCCGCAGCGATGCTGGCGGCTGCTCGCCGCTCCGGCTCACGGGCGCTGGGACTGCGGCGCAGAGCGCTGTCCGCCGCCGCCACCGCCGCAGCCAGGGCTGGGTTCTCGCACGGCGGCTGCATCTTGACTGAGCCCACCGCCATCCTCATGCCCAGACCGCGGCCGCGGCCCCGGCAGCTTCTCTCAAAAACATCTGCAAAGTGCTCTGCTTTACTTTAAGTCCTTTTGAACGTAACAACCCATCTAGGGCCAACAAAATTGGGCTTGAAGAGGTAGCGCCCATAATGTTTTTAGAGCTATAAAGAAAGTGAAAGTACAAAAGCCCCGCTCTCTCCTTATTTACAGGGGAGCGTCCTTTTTCCCGCTCTCTCTTTCTTTACCGAGGAGCGTCCCGCTATTAGCTTGCGGATTCCCACTTTACCTGGGAACTTACCGGTGCACCACCCTGACTGCTGAAAGTTCTGGATCCTGGGTTCGAGGAATATTCTTCCCAGTGCGGGCCACCAATTGTCGCGACCCCTCGCCGGCAAGCGAAAACACGACACAGGATTCTTCTTTCAGCAGTTTATTCAGGCCTTGATTCAAGTATCATCTTCTAGCGACCCTCCGCGACACACCCAAGCACAGCTTAATAAAGCCTCCCGCATACCAATCCTAAGCCGCCACGTGGATCTTTCTCATAAGGTGGGAAGGGATTGCGTGCCAATTCTCCATATTAGCAGTTGTTTGTCACAGGCCACAGTGGAAGCCGGCGCCATCTTCTAATGGCGGCCACGGTCTATTAGAACGGCTCACCACAAAAACCGAGCCTTAATCCAAGGCCTAAACCTAGCTTTAACCCTAAATTTAAACCTAAGCCTAACACAATACTAGCCCTAATCCTATACATAACTGTAGCCCTAAATTTTCAATCTAAACCTATCCATTACCCTATCAGTAACCCTAACCTTAAGCTAACCCTAGACCTAACCCTAACCCTATCCATTACAGTAAAGCAAACCTAAACCCTAAAACCAACCCTGTCATTATCTTAAACCGAAACCATAACATAAACCAAACCCTAAAACTGACCCTGACCCTAAATATAACCCTTGATATAAACCTGAATCTTACCCTAAACCTAATCCTTCCACTGGACCAAGCCATAAACCTAACACTAAATCTAGCCCTAACTATAACCCTACAACTGACATTAGCCCTAGCCCTAATACTATCCCTAATGCTAACACAAACCCTTAACTTTATCCTAGACACAAACTTAGCCTTAATCATAAACCTAGCCCTAACTCTAGCCATAACCCTAATACTAATCTTTGCCCTAGCCCTAAACCTAGCCAAAACTACATCCCTTACCCTAAATGTAACCCTAACTCTAACCCTACCCCTTGTTGTCACGATTGCCTTATCCTTAGCCTTAGCTTTAACACTAGATTGAAAACTAACTTTAAATCTAAACCTAACTCAATGCCTAAGCCTAAAACTAGCTCAAACCCTGATGCTAATTCTAAAACTAGCTCTAACCCTAGCCCTAACTCTAACCCTAGCCGTAATTTAGCCCTATCCCTAACCCAAACCTAACCCTAGCCCTAAGAATAACTCTAACTCTCACAATGGCCCTATCACTCATTCTAATCATCTCCCTTCCCATAAACCTAACCCTATGCCAAATCCTATTCCTAACCCTTGCCCTATCCTTAGCCCTAGAACTAACCTTAGATAAACATCTAACTCTTAATTTAACCCTAAACCGAAGCCTAAGCCTAAATCTAAGACTAGCCCTAACCCTAACACTAATTCTAAAATTTGCTCTAACCCTAACCCTAGCCCTAAAACTAAACCGAGCCAAAGCTCTAACCCTAACCCTTAACCTAGACCAAACCCTAATCCTACACCTAGCCCTAACCCCTGCCTTAATTTGAGTTTTAAGCCAAACGCTAAAACTAACCTGATCCTTACATTGACCATAACACTAACCTGAGGTCTAAACATCACCCTAATCCTAACTATAAACCCATCACTAAACCTAGCCCTAAAACACTAAAATTAGCCATAATCATGACCCTAGTACTTACATTAGCCGTAACCCTAACCCTAGCACTAACTTAACCCAAAACCTAGCCCTAATCATAACCATGACCCTAGCCCTGAACTGATTTCTAACTCTATCCATTACCATAACCACAACCATAACCCTAATGCTAATTTGAGCCCTAACTTTAAACCTTAACCCATCCCAAACCCTAACCCAGAACTCGACTCTAATAATACCCCTAGCTCTAAACCTGACACTAACCCTAAACCTAACCCTTACACTTGCCGTACCCATAATCCTAACCCTAAAATTATCTTTAACCATAATTCTGTACCCAAAATTATCCCTAGCACTAATCCTATCCCTAACCCTAAAAAAGTACCCTAGCCCTCATCCTAGCCCTAAACCTAGTTTATCATAACCCTAAGCCTAAACATAGTCCTAATCCTAATTATAACACTCACCCTACCTCTAAACATAGCTAAAAAGCCATCCCTTACCCCAAATTTTGCCCTAACTCTAAACCTAAACTCTAAATTCTAACTCTAAACCCTAACGCTAAACCTATCCCTACCCTAGGCTTAAACTAAACACTAAACCTAGCCCTTTTTTATTTTATTTATTTTTTATTAGTTGTTCAAAACATTACAAAGCTCTTGACGTATCATTTTTCATGCATTAGATTCAAGTTGGTTATGAACTCCCAATTTTACCCCAAATACAGATTGCAGAATCACATTGGTTACACATCCACATTTTTACATAATGCCCTATTAGTAACTGTTGTATTCTGCTACCTTTCCTATCCTCAACTATCCCCCCTCCCCTCCCCTCCCATCTTCTCTCTCTACCCCATCTACTGTAATTCATTTCTCTCCTTGTTTATTTTCCCATTCCCCTCACAACCTCTTATATGTAATTTTGTATAACAATGAGGGTCTCCCTCCATTACCATGCAATTTCCCTTTTCTCTCCCTTTGCCTCCCACCTCATGTCTCTGTTTAATGTTATTCTTTTCTTCCTGCTCTTCCTCCCTGCTCTGTTCTTAGTTGCTCTCATTATATCAAAGAAGACATTTGGTATTTGTTTTTTAGGGATTGGCTAGCTTCACTAAGCATAATCTGCTCTAGTGCCATCCATTTCCCTGCAAATTCCATGATTTTGTCATTTTTTAGTGCTGCGTAATGCTCCATGGTGTATAAATGCCACATTTTTTTTTATCCATTCATCTATTGAAGGGCATCTGGGTTGGTTCCACAGTCTAGCAATTGTGAATTGTGCTGCTATGAACATCGATGTGGCAGTATCCCTGTAGTACGCTCTTTTAAGGTCTTCAGGGAATAGTCCAAGAAAGGCAATAGCTCAGTCAAATGGTGGTTCCATTCCCAGCTTTCCCAGAAACCTCCATACTGCTTTCCAAATTGGCCGCACAAGTTTGCAATCCCACCAGCAATGTACAAGAGTACCCTTTTCTCCACATCCTCGCCAGCACTTGTTGTTGTTTGACTTCATAATGGCTGCCAATCTTACTGGAGTGAGATGGTATCTTAGGGTGGTTTTGATTTGCATTTCTCTGACTGCTAGAGATGGTGAGCATTTTTTCATGTACTTGTTGATTGATTGTATGTCCTCCTCTGAGAAGTGTCTAAGAAGATCTTAGAAGATGGAAAAATATACCCTGTTCATGGATAGGCAGAACTAACATCATCAAAATGGCGATATTACCAAAAGTTCTGTATAGGTTTAATGCAATGCCAATCAAAATCCCAATGGCATTTCTTGTAGAAATAGATAAAGCAATCATGAAATTCATATGGAAAAATAAAAGACCCAGAATAGCAAAAGCAATTCTAAGCAGGAAGTGTGAATCAGGCGGTATAGCGATACCAGATTTCAAACTATATTACAGAGCAATAGTAACAAAAACAGCATGGTCCTGGTACCAAAACAGGAGGGTGGACCAATGGTACAGAATAGAGGACACAGAGACTAATCCACAAAGCTACAGTTGATACTTATATTTGATAAAGGAGCTAAAAGCATGCAATGGAGGAAGGATAGCATCTTCAACAAATGGTGCTGGGAAAACTGGAAATCCATATGCAACAAAATGAAACTGAATTCCCTCCTCTCGACATGCACAAAAGTTAACTCAAAGTGGATCAAGGAGCTAGATATCAAATCAGAGACTCTGCGTCTGATAGAATAAAAAGTTGGCGCCGAACTAAATATTGTGGGGTCGGGCTCCAAATTCCTTAATAGGACACCCATAGCACAAGAGTTAATAACAAGAATCAACAAATGGGACTTACTTAAACTGAAAAGTTTTTTTCCTCAGCAAGAGAAACAATAAGAGAGGTAAATAGGGAGCCTACATCATGGGAACAAATTTTTACTCCTCACACTTCAGATAGAGCCCTAATATCCAGAGTATACAAAGAACTCAAAAAATTAGACAATAAGATAACAAATAACCCAGTCAACAAACGTCCCAAGGACCTAAACCTAGCCCTAACCGTAGCCCTAATTGAGCTCTATCTCTAACCCTAACCCTAACCCTATCCCTAAGACTCACTCTCGCCCTGCCCTATCCCTAGTTCTAACCCTATCCTTTACCATATCCCTAAACCTAGCCATAATGCTTGCCATATCATTAGTTCTATCCCTAGCCCTAGATCTAAACCTATATCCAAATTTAACCCTAACCCAAACACTAAGCCTAAGCCTAACACTAACACTAGACCTAATCCTAACCCTAGGAATAAAACAAAACCGAGTGTTAACCCTAACCCTAAACCATAACTTAAACCAAACCCTAACACTACAACTAGACCTAACCCTAGCCCTAATTCGAGTCCTAACCCTAACCTTAAAACCAACCCTGACCTTGACTCATATCCTAACACTCACCCTACCTCTAAACACCGCCCTGAACTCAAAGTGAACCCTAAAAGTAACCTAACCCTAATTCAAGTCCTAACTCTAACCCTAACACTCCACCTGACCCTGACTCCTATCCTAACATAAAACCTAGCTGAATATCACCCTAACCTTAAACCTAACCCTAACACTAAACCTAAACCATACCCTAACACTAAAACTAACCCTAATGGTAACCCTAGTTCTTACTTTAACCATTGCCCTAACCCTAGCACTAACCCTAACACAGAACCTAACTCTAACCCTTGCCCTAAACCTAGGCCTAACCCAAAGCCTAGTGCTAATCCTTGTCTTTATTTAATCCTATCCTAACCCTAAACCTAGCCATTAGACTAACTCAAACTCTTGCTCAAGCCCTAGTCCTAGTTCTGTCGGTAGCCTTAATCCTAACTCTAGATTTAAGCCTAAGTCTAAATCTAAACCTAACTCTAAATTTAACTATAACAATAAGCCTAAACCAAACCATAACACTACCCATAACCATAATGCTAATCCTAAACTGGCCCTATCCATAGCACTAGCCGTAAACCAAAACCAAGCCATAGCCCTAATCCTAACCCTTAACCTAAATCAGACGCTAACCCTACAACTAGCCCTAAAACTAAGTCTAAAACTAACCCTGACTCTTACACTGACCATAACACTAATCCTAGCTCTAAAAATCACCCTAACATTAATAACATTAATAGCAATACATCTAGCCTTAATCTAACCCTAAAACTAGCCTTAATCAAAACCCTAGTTCATACATTAGTCATTGTCCTAAACATAGCCCTAACCCTAACACAAATTCTACCCTAATCCGAGCCCTAACCCTAAGTTTAACCCTAAACTACCCCTAACTCTCACCCTAACACTAGCCCTAACCCTAACTCTAACCCTATTACTTACACTAAGCCAAACCCTAACCCAAAGGCTAATCCTAGTTCTAATCCTAAACCATAGCCTATCTTATACTCTAACTATATTACTAATCTTAACCCTATACACCATTCTACCTCTAAACCTAACCCTGAGCCTCATCTGACCCTAAAAGTAACCCTAGGTCTCAACCTGACCCTAAAGCTAAACCAAATCCTAACACTAGCCCTACTGGTAACCCTATAACTATAACTAAGCCTAACACTAGACCTAGACCCAAAGCTAATCCTAAATATAGCTATAACTCTAGCCTTAGACCTAAACAAAAACCTAGCACTAGCCCTACAATAAGTCTTAACATAAACCGAATACTTACCCTACTCTTAGACCTAAACCTAGTGCTAATTCTGGCTCTAACCCTAACCCTAACCCTATCCGAAAAACTGACCCTGATTCTAACACTGAACCTAGCTTTAAACCTGACACTAACCTAAAACCTAGACATAACACTACACCTAGACATAATCCTATCCCTAAAACTAGCCCTAATCATAACCCTAGCTCTTACATTACCCATGGCCTTAACCCTAGGCCTAAACTAACACAAAATCTTGCCCTAATCCTAGGGCTGAACATAGCCCAAAGCATAAACATAAATCTAACCCTAGCCCTAACCCTAACCCTAACCCTAAGCCTTGCTTTAGACCTAACCCTAGCTAAAAGCCTAAACTTTACCTTTAACATAACCCAAGTCTTATCCCAAACCCTAACCTAACACTAGCCCTAATCCTAACCTTAACCATAGCCCTAACCATTGCTCTAATTATATCCACTACCCTAACCCTAGCTCTAATCCTAACCATAACCCTAGCCCTAGTGAGGGCTAGGGTTAAGTATACGGCTAGTGTTAGGATTAGGGTTATGCTTAAGGCTAGGTTTAGGCCTAAAATTAGGTCTATGTTTAGTGTTAGGTTTAGGTCTAGGGTTAGGGCTATGGGTAATGTAAGATCTAGGGTTATGATAGGGCTAGTTTTAAGGTTAGGGTTATGGCTGGGTCTAGAATTAGGCTTAGGTTTTGGTTAGTTTCAGGTTTAGAGGTAGGTTTAGTGTTAAAGGCAGGGTCAAAATTTGGGTTAGAGTTAAAGTTACAGGGTTACAGCCAGAATTAGGACTAGGTTTAATTCAAGGGTTTGAGTTAGTGTTTTGGTGAGGAAAAGGTTTCTTTAGGGCTAGGGCTAGGATTTTGTTTAGGTCTAGAGCTAGAGTTCAGGCTAGATTTAGGATTAGGTTTAGGTTTAGGTTAGGTTTGGGTTAGGTTAAAGTTTAGTCATGGTTAGTGTTACAGTTAGGGTGAGGGTTATCATTAGGGTTAGGATTAGGTTTAGATCTAGAGCTAGTGGTAGGGTTAGGTTTAGGCATAAGTTTACAAGTAGGGCTAGTGTTAGGTTTTGGTTTAGGGTTAGGGTCAGGTTTAGCCCTAGGGTATATGTTATGGTTAGAATAAGGGTCAGGGTTAGGGTTAGGGTTTGGGATAGCAGTAGAGCTAGAATGAGATCTAGGGTTAGGACTATTGATAGGGTTAGGATTTGGTTAGCCTAAGGATTAGGGATAGGTCTAGGTTTACCATTAGGTTTAAGATTTTGCTCAGGGTAAGGCATATGTTTAGGGCTAGGGTTAGGTTTATGGTTAGGATTAAAGCTAGGATTAGGGCTCAGATTAGGACTAGTTTTTGTGTGAGGTTTAAGGCTAGGGTTAGGGCAATGGCTAATATAAGAACTAGGGTTACAATTACAGTTAGAGGTAGGGATAGGTGAAGTGTTAGGGTTAGGTTTAAGATTCGGGTGATATTTTTAGTTAGGGTTAGTGTTAGGATATCAGTCAGGTCAGGGTTAGGTTTAAGGTTAGGTTTAGAACTGAAATTAGGGCTAGGGTTACTGTTAGGGTTCAGTTTAAGTTTAGGGTGGTGTTTAGAGCTAGGATGAGTGTTAAAATATAATTCAGGTTCAGGGTTATTTTTAAGGTTATGATTAAGACTCGAATTAGGGCTAGGTTTAGATGTAGGTGTAGTGCTAGGGTTTGTTTTAAGTTAAGGTTAGGGTTAGGCCTGTTGCTCGATTTTGTTTTAGTGCTATGGTTAGGGTTAGAGCTAGTTTTATTATTAGCTTTAGGGTTAGGGCTAGGGTTATGGTTAGGTTTAGAATTAAGGCTAGATTCAAGGATTAGGGCTAGGTTTTGTGTTAGATATAGGTCAAGAATTAGGCTAGGAGTAATGTCAGGTCAAGGTTTTATTAAGTGATATTTTTAGGGTTAGGTTTATGGCTAGGACAAATTAAAGTGTTAAGTTTAGGGAAAGGGTCAGAATAAGAGCTGGGGTATTATTAGGGTCAGAGTCAGGCTTCGGGTTTGGGTTAGGTTAAAGTTTAGAGTTAAGGCACAAATTAGCATTAAGGTTAGAATTAGGGTTAAGGTAATGGATAGTGTTAGGTTTAGGGTTCAGGATAGTTTAAGATAGTGATAGTTTTATTGTTAGGCTTAGGGTTAGCATTAGGGTTATGGTTATCATTAGGGTAATTTATAGGGTTAGATCTAGGGTTAGGGCTAGGGTTATGATTAAATTGAGGGCAAGAAGTAGGGTTAGTGTCAGGGTTATGGTGAGGGTTACAGTTAGGATTAGGTTTAGGGTATGGTTTAGGGTTTGAGCTAGGATTTTTGCTATGGCTAAGGTTTATTTAGAGTTTGGTCTAGGTTTATGGTCAGTGTTAGTGTTACAGTTAGAGTGACGGTTATCATTAGGGTTAGGGTAATAGGTTTAGATGTCAGGTTAAAGATAGGGTCAGGTTTAGGTTATCCTTAGGTTTAGGTTTAGAATTAGGGTTAGGATTTGAGCTAACTTAGATTTAGGGTTAGGGTTAGGTTCACTGTTATTTCTAGGATTAGGTTTTGGTTTAGGGTTAGGGTACGTTTATCTTTAGGTCTAGTGTTATCATTAGGTTAAGTTTAGGGTTAGGGTAGTGGGTAGGGTTCGAGCTAGGGTTTGGGCTAGGGTTAAGGTTAGGATTAGGGCTGGGATTAGGCTATGATTAGGCCTTGGGTTAGTGTTAGGTTTAGGTTAGTGTAATGGTTAGGGATTGAGCTAGCTTAAGGGCTAAGTTGAGGGTTAAGGTTACAGTCAGGGCTAGGGTAGGGTTAGGGTTAGTTTTAGGGCTAGGGTTACCATTAGTTTTAGGGTTATGGTTAGTGTAATGGATAGATTTGGAGCTAGGCTTTGGGCTATGGTTACAGTTAGGATTAGGGCTAGAATTAGTGAGGTTTAGGGTTTTGACTAGGGTTATGTTGAGGGTAAGGTTTAGGGTTTGAGCTACAGTTAGGGCTAGAAAAAGGGTTAGGGTTACATTTAGGGTTAGGGCTAGTTTCAGGGTTAGGGTTATGCTTAGGGTTAGGTTTAGGGCTGTAATTATGGCTAGGTTTTTTGTGAGGTTTAGTGCTTTTGTTCAGTATATGGATAATGTTAGAGCTAGAGTTATGGTTATGGCTAGATTTAGAGTTCGTCTAGTGTTAGGGTTAGTTTTTGGGTCAGGATAATGCTTAGAGTTAGGGTTTTTGTTAGGGTAATTGTCAGGGTTCAGGTTAGGATTAGATTTAGTGTCAGGTCTAGAATAAGGACTAGGATTTGGTCTAGGGTTAGAGTGAGTGTTTGGTTTGGTTAAGGGATATTGTTAGGGCTAAGGCTAGGGTTATGGCTATATTTAGGATTAGGTTTAGGTCTATTGCTAGTGTTAGTGTTAGGTTAGTGTTAGGGTTACTGGTAGGGCTAGTGTTAGGTTTTGGATAAAATTTAGGGTCAGGTTTAAAACCTAGGTTTAGTGTTAGGGTCAGAATAAGGGTCAGGGTTTGGGTTAATTTTAGAATTAGAATGAGGGCTAAGGTTAGTACTAGGAATGGAGTTAAGGTTTGGTGTAGGCATAGAATTAGGTTTAGGACTAGGGTAGCAATAGGGTAAGGGTTTGACTAAGTGTAAGAAATAGGGTTAGAGCTAGGATTAGGACTAGGGATAAGGCTAGGATTAGGGCCAGGGTTAGAGTTAGGGTTAAAGTTAGGGATAAGCTTGAATTAGGGCTAGGTTTTGTGTTATGTTTAGGGCTACGTCTAATTTAGGAACTGGCATTATGATTGGGGCTAGTTTTGGGGTTAGGTTTAGGGCGAGGTCTAGTGTTATGATTAGGTTTATTGATAGGGTGATGTGTAGAGATAGGGTTAATGTGTTAATGTCAGAGACAGGTTCAGAAGTAGTTTTAGGTTAAGATTAGGACTCAAATTAGTTCTAGGCTTAGGGCTAGAGGTAAGGTTAGGGTTTGGTTTAAGTAAAAGTTTAGGGTTAGTGTTATGGTTCAGTTTTGTTTTAGGTCTAAGCCTATGGTTAGGGCTTGTTTTAGGATTAGCATTAGGGTTAGTGCTAGTGTTAGGGTTAGGTTTAGGTGTAGAATTAGATTTAGATTTAGTGTTAGATTTAGATCGAGGGTTAGGACAAGGTTTAAGGTTAGGGCTAGTGTTATTCTAGACTATGGCTAGAAATAAGTTTACGGTAAGTGATAGGGTTAGAATTAGGGCTAGGGCTAGGGTGGACTAGTCTTGAAGCTAGGGTTAGGATTAGGTTTATAATTAGTGGTAGGGTTAGTGTTAGGGTTAGTCCTAGGGTTAAGGTTAGGGCTAGAGTTAGTGTTAGAGTTAGGGTTTGGGTTAGGTTTAAGGTAAGCACTGGGGTTATGACTAGGTTTAGGGCTAGGGAAAGTGTTAGAAATAGGGTTAGGGTTATGATTAATGCCCTAAACCTAGCCTTAATCAAAACTGTAACCCTAAACCTAGCACTAGTCCTAAGTATAAACCTCACTCTACCTCTAAACCTAGCTATGATACATCCCTTACCCTAAACCCTAAACCTAGTCCTAATGCTAGGAGTAAGCTGAACACTAACCCTAGTTCTAAACCTTGCCCTTATTTAGCTCTAACCCTAAAACTAACCATAACCCTAGCCCTAAGAGTAACTCTAACTCTTGCCCTAGCCTTATCCTTAGTGCAATCCTTATCATTTACCATAATCCTAAACCCAGCCCTAACCCTTACCCAATCATTAGACCTAGTCCTAACCCTAGATGTAATCCTAACTCCAAGTCTTAACATAACCCTCAGCCTAAACCTAACACAAACACTAGCCCTGACCCTAACGCTAATCATATAACCTAGGTTTAAAACAAAACTGAGCAATAGAGGCTCAGGATATGATTCAAGTGGTAGTGCATTCACCTGGCATGCACAGGGTGCTGGGTTTGATCCTTAGCAAAAATAAAAAATACAATTATAAAAAGATGCTGTGTCCACCAAAAGCTAAAAAGTAAAAATATTAAAAAATTCACTCTCTTTCTCTCTAAAAAAGAAAACAAAAATCTGAGCAATACTCCTAACCTTAAACATTAACATAATCTAAACCCTAACACTACACCTAGACTTAACCCAAGCCCTAATTCGA
This sequence comes from Marmota monax, assembly GCF_021218885.2. NCBI lineage: Eukaryota > Metazoa > Chordata > Mammalia > Rodentia > Sciuridae > Marmota > Marmota monax. The sequence goes on along the minus strand of NW_026695125.1, from coordinate 201,750 downwards.
GTCCTTACCAAAACCTTAAACTAACCCTGACCCTGAATCATATCCTAACACTCACCCTAGGTCTAAACACCATCCTAAACTTAAACCGAACCCTAACAGTAACCCTAGCCTTAAATTAAGTCATAACCCTAACCTTAAAACTAACCTTAACACTGACTCATTTCCTAACAGTCACCCTAGCTCTAAAGACCACCCAAAACTTAAACTGAACCCTAACAGTAATCCTAGGATTATTTGAGACCTAACCCTAACCCTAAAACTAACACTGTCTCTGAATCATATTCTACTACTAACCTAGCTATAAATATCACCCTAACATTAAACCTAACCCTAACACTAGACCTATACCTAGTGTATAACCCTATACCTAATGTATAACCCTAATTGTAACCCTAGTTCTTATATTATCCATTGCCATAACATTAACCCTAATCCTAACACAAAAATTAGCCCTAATCTGAGCCCTAAACCTAGATTTAACCCTAACCCTAACTCTAGCCCTAACCCTACTCTAAGCCTATCCCTTATCCAAAGTGAAACCCTAACCCTAATGTTAACCATAGACCTATCCCTAATCCTTAAGCTAACCAAAACCCTAACTCTATTAATAGTCATAACCCTACCCTCACTCTATCTCTAAACCTATTCCAAACGCTAATGTTAACCCTGACAATTTTTTTCACCCTAACAGTAATCCTAGGTCTAAACCCTGCCCTAAACCTAGACCAAACCCTAATACTAACCCTAGACATAAACGAAATCCTAATTCTAGCCTTAACTGTAGCCCTAGACCTAAACAAAAACCTATCCCTAGCCCTTAAAGTAATGCTTAAGCTAACACAAACACTAACCCTACCCCTAGACCTAAACCTAGTTCTAATTCTGGCTATAAACCTAATTCTACCTCTAACCCAAACACTGACCCTGCCTTTAAGAGTAAACCTACCTCTAAACCTGACCCTAACAAAAATCTAAACCTAACACTAGACCTAGCCAAAATCCTAACCCTAAAACTAGCCCTAATCATAACCCTAGCTCTTACATTACCCACAGCCCTAACCCTAGGCCTAAACCTAACACAAAACCTAGAGCTAATCCTAGGCCTAAGCATAACCCTAACCCTAACCATAAAACTAACACTTGATTAGTCCTAACCATAGCTCAAAGCCTAACTCTTATCCTAAACATAAACCTACACCTATCCCTAAATATACCCCTAACACTAGCCCTAATGCTAACCTTAACCCTAGCCCAACACCTAGCTCTAAACCTACCCATTACCCTAAAACTAACCCAAAAGCTATTAAAACCCTAGGCCTAACCCTAACCCTAAACTTAACCAGAAAACTAACATTAGACCTAACCCTAAACCTCCTACACTCACCATAGGCCTAACTCTAGCTCAAACCCTAACCCTTACCATAAACCTAAACATAACCATTGCCCTAAACCTCAATCTAACACTAACCATAACCCTATGCCTACATCTAACCATATCCATTACTCTAACCTAACTCTAACCATACTCTAATCTTATCCGTAGACCTAACTCTAAACCTAACCCTTGCCCTAGCCCTAAACCTAGCTCAAAACCTAACCCCTATGCTAAACATAACCCTAACACTAACCCTAGTTTTAATCCTAACCCTAACCCTAACTCAAGACCTATACCTAACCATAACCCTAGCCCTAAACTTAGCTCTAACCCTATCCATTATGCTAACCATTACCCTTTACCCTAATGCTCACCCTAGGCCTAACACAAACACTATCGCTAAACCTACCCATATCAATTACTGTAAACCTAACATGAACCATAAATAAAAAACTATCATTACGCTATCCCTGCCTAATACTTATTTGAGCCCTAATGATAAACACTAACCTCAACCAAACTCTAATCTGATCCTGACCCTAATAATTCACCTAGCTCTAAATCTGACCTTTAGCCCTAAACCTAACCTTTACACTAGACCTAGCCATAAACCTAATCCTAAAACTTTCTTCTCCTCAACTGTAACCCCACACCTGATATTAGCCCTAGCCCTAATCCTAGCTCTAACCCTAACAAAAACCCCAGCCCTTATCCTAGCCCTAAACCTAGATTAATCTTAACCCTAAACCTAACCCTAACACTAACCCCAATACTAATCCTAGCCCTAATCTTAGCCCGAATTTCACCCTATCTTTAAACCTAACCCTAACCCTAGATCTAAGAATATATATAACTCCCACACTAGACCTATAACTAGTTCTTACCCTATCCCTTAATGTAACCCTAACCCTAGCTCTAAACTTAGTCCTAACCTGTGCCCTATCCTTAGCCCAAGCACTAAATTTAGATCATAATCTATTTCTAAATCTAACACTAAGCTGAAGCCTAAGCCTAACCCTAACACTAGCCCTAACCCTAACACTAATCCTAAAACTAGCCCTAATCCTAGCCCAAGCCCTAAAACAAAACTGAGACATAAGCTCTATTCCTAACCATTAAACTAAACCAAACCCTAACCATACACCTACACCTAACCCTAGCCCTAATTCGAGTTTTAAGCTGAACCCTAAAACTAACCCTGACACTGACTCTGACACTAACACTAACCTAGCTCTAAACATCACCCTAATCCTAACACTGACGCTAACACTAACCTAGCCCTAAACTTAACCCTAAAATTAGCCCTAATCTTAACCCTTATACTTACATTAGTCATAATCTTAACCCTATCACTAACTTAACCCAAATCCTAGCCCTAATCCAAGCCCTAACCTGACCTTTAACCCCAACCCTAACCCTAACCCTAGCCCTAGTGCTAATCATAACCATAACCCTAGCCCTACCCTATACATTACCATAACAATAACCCTAACCCTAATGCTAACCCTAGTCCTAAACCTAACCCTATCTCAAATCCTATCCCTATCCATTTCCCTAAACCAAACATGAACCCTAATTCTAAGCCTCTCATTACCCTAACCCTTACCCTAATGCTAATTCAATCCCTAACTTTAAGCTTGAACCTATTCCAAGCCCTAACCTAGACCTTCACCTTAATAATACCCCTAGCCCTAAACCTGACCCTAACCCTAAACCTAAACCTTACACTTGTCGTACCCATAATCCTAACCCTAAAACTATCGTTAAACATAATTCTAGACTTGAAATTAGCCATACTCCTAATCCTAGCCCTAACCCTAAAACAAACCCTAGCCCTCATCCTAGTCCTAAACCTAGCCTTAATCATAACCCTAATCCTAACCCTTATTCTAAACATCACCCTACCTCTAAAACTAACGTAACACCATCCCTTACCATAAACTAAATCCTAAATCTAACCCTAATTCTATGCTTAAACTGAACACTAACCATAGACCTAATCCAAGCCCTAATTTAGCCCTATCCCTAACCCTAACCCTAAGCCTAACTCTATTCATAAAACTAGCCCTAACCCTATCACTAGCTGTAAAACAAAAACGAGCAATAGTCCTAACCCTAAACCTAACATAAACCAAACCCTAAAACTACACCTAGACCTAACCATAGACTAAATTCGAGTCCTAACCATAACCTTAAAACTATACCTGACACTGACTCATATGCTAAACACACCCTAGCTTGAAACACCATCCTAAACATAAACCTAAAATTAACAGTGACCCTAGCCCTTATTTGAGTCCTAAACCTAATCCTGACCCTGACTCATATCCTAAAACTAACCCTAGCTCTAAATATCACCCTAAACTTAAACTTAACCCTAACACTAAAACTACACCTACCCCTACCCTTAAACCTAAAACTAACCCTAATTGTAACCCTAGTTCTTATATTAGTGATTGCCTTAACCCTAGTCCTAACCCTAACACAAAACTAGCCCTAATCCAAACCCTAAACCTAATTTTAACCCTAACACTACCATAACTTTAGCCCTAAACCTAGCTAAAAACCTATCCCTTACCCTAATTGAAACCTTAACCCTAATGGTTAACCTAGACCTATCCCTAATCCTTAGGCTAACCAAAATCCTAACCCTATTAATAGTCCTGACCCTAGCCCTCATTCTAGCTGTAAGCCTATCCCAAACCCTTTCAGTAACCCTGACCCTAAAACAAACCCTAGGTCTAAAACTGACCCTAAAACTAGAGCAAACCCTAACACTGGCCATACCCCCAACTTATACCTAAATCTAATCCTAACCCTAGCCCTAAGACTAATTCTAACTCTCACACTATCCCTATCCCTACTTCTAAGCCTATCCATTACCATAATCCTAACCCTAGCCCTAACCCTTGCCCTATCCTTAGTCCTAGCTCTAACCCTAGATCTAACTCTAACTCAAAATCTAACCCTAACCCTAAGCCCAAGCCAAACACTAAAACTAGCCCTAATGCTAATTCTAATGATAAAACTAGCCCTAATCCTAACCCTAGCAGTAAAACAAACTGAGCAATAGCCCTAACCATAAACCTTAACTTAAACCAAACCTTAACACTACACCTAGACCTAATCATAGCCTTAATTCGAGCCCTAACCCTAACCTTAAATCTAACCCTGAACCTGACTCATATCCCAATGCTCACCCTAGCTCTAAACACCCTCCTAACCTTAAACTGAAACCTAAAAGTAAACCTATTCCTAATTCAAGTCCTAACCCTAACCCTGACCCTGATTCATATCCTAACACTAACCCTAGGTCTAAATATCATCTTAACCTTAAACCTAACCCTAACACTAGACCTACCCCTAACCCTAAACCCAAAACTAACCCTCATTGTAACCCTAGTTCTTACACTAGCCATTGCCCTATCATTAGCCCAAGCCCTAAGCCAAAATCTAGCCCTAATCCAAGCCCTAAACCTAGATTTAACCCTAACCCTAACTCTAGCCCTAACACTAGCTCTAAGGCTATCGCTTACCCTATGAATAATGCAAACCCTAATGGTAGCCCTAGACCTAAGCCTAATCCTCAGGCTAATCAAAATCCTAACCTTATTAGTAATCTTGACCCTAGCCCTTATTCTATCTCTAATCGTATCCCAAACTTGAACGCAAACCTTGACCCTTATACTGACCCTAAAACAAACCCTAGTTCTAAACCTGACCCTAACACTAGACTGAAACCTAACACTAGCCCTTGTCTCAAACCTAATCCTAAATCTAGCCTTAACTCTAGACCTAGACCTAAACAAAAACCTATTCCTAGCTTTAACAATAACCCTTACCATAACCCAAACACTACCCCTACCCCTAGACCTAAACCAAGTCCTAATTCTGGCTGTAACCCTAACTTGAACTCTAACTCAAACACTGACTCTTCCTTTAACCGTAAACCTACTTCTAAACCTGACCCTAACTGAAAATCTAAACCTAACACTAGATCTTGGCATAACCCTAACCCTAAAACTATCCCTAATCATAATCCTAGCTCTTACATTTCCCACAGCTTTAAACATAGGCCTAAACCTAACACAAAACCTAGAGCTAATCCTAGGCATAAACCTAGCCCTAAGCATAACCCTGACGCTAACCATAACCTTACCCATATCTAACCCTCACCTTAGTCCTAACCATAGCTCAAAACCTAACCCTTACTATAAACATAAACCTAGAACTATCCCTGAATCTAACCCTAAGTCTAGTCCTAATTCTAACCATAACCCTAGCCCTAACCCTAGCTCTAAACCTACCCATTACCCTAACCCTAAACCTAAACGTAACCCTAGTCTCAACCCTAACCATAATCCTAAACCCTAAGTAGAAAACTAACCCTAGACCTAACCCTAAACTAATACTCGCTATAGCCCTAACTGTAGATCAAACCCTAAGCCTTACCATAAACCCAAACATAACCATAGACCTAACCCTAACCCTAAACTTAAATCTAGCCCTGTCCCTAAACCTAAACCTACATCTAACGTATTTATTACACTAACCCTAACCCTAAACTTAATTATAACCATTCCACTAACCCTGACTCTAACCCTAAACCTACTGTAATCCTATCCCTAAACATAACCCTGAGCCTAACCCTTGTTCTAACACTAATCATAGCTCAGAACCCAACTCTTACACTAAACATAACACTATCTCTAACCATAGTTCTAACCCATACCCTAACACTAACTCAAGACCTAATCCTAACCATGAGTCTAGCTATAAAGTTAACTCTAACTGTACCCATTACCCTATAATTCTAGTCCTAACCCTATCTCAAGACCTAATCCTAACCATAACCCTAGCCCTAAACTTAACTCTAACTGTATCCATTACCCTAAACATAACCCTTTCCCTAATGCTAACCCTAGGCCTAACCCTAAACCTATCACTAAACCTAACCTTATCAATTACCCTAAACCTAACCTTCACCCTAAATCTAAACCTATCATTACCCTAACCGTAACCCTAGGGCTAATTCGAGCCCTAACCCTAAATAAAACCTAAAAGAAACCCTAACCATGACCCTGACCCTTATAATTCACCTAGCTCTAACCTGACCCTTACCTTAAACCTAATCCTTACATTAGACCTAGCCAAATCCTAACCCTAAAACTATCTATAACCATAACCCTAGACCTGACATTAGCCCTAGATATAATCCTAGCCCTAACCTGAACACAAACCCTAGCCCATATTAGCACTAAACATAGCCTTAATCATAACCCTAACCTTAAACTTAGGCCTAACTTAAAACCTTTCCTATCCCTAATCTTAGACCTAACTCATCCCTATCCCTAACCCTAACCCTAACCCTAGCCCTAAAACTAAGTCTAACTCTCTTCCTAGCCCTAAAACTAGGTCTTACCCTTTCCCTTACTGGAATTATAAACCTAGCCCTAATCCTAGGCCTAACCCTAGCCATTTCCTTAGCCCTAGCCCTAACCTTGGATCTAACCTGAACTCTTAATCTAACTCTAATACAAAGCCTAAGCCTAAATCTAACACTAACCCTAACCCTAAACCTAATGCTACTCCTAAAACTAGTCCTAACTCTAGGCCTAGCCCTAATACAAAACCAAGCCATATTCCTAAACCTAACCCTTAACCTAAACCAAACCCTAACCCTAGCCCTAATTCTACTTTTAAGTAGAACCCTAAAATTAGCCCTAACCCTGATTCTGACGCAAACACTAACTCTAGCTTTAAACATCACCCTAAACATAACCATAAACATAACACTAGACCTAGCCCTAACCCTAACCATAACCCTAAAACTAGCCCTAATTGTAACCCTAGTACTTACATTAGCCATAACCCTAACCCTAGCCCTAACTTAACCCAAAACCTAGCCTAATCTGAGCCCTAAACTGAGCTTTAACCCTATCCCTAACCGTAACCCTAAATCTAGCACTAAGAATAACCATAACCTTAGCTCTAACCCTAACTCTAACCCTATCCATTACCCTAACCATAATACTAATGCTAATGTTAACCCTAGGCCTAAACCTTACCATACCCCTAATCCTAACCCTATCCATTACTCTAAACCTAACTTGAAACCTAAACATAAATATATCCTTTCCCTAATCCTAAACCTATGCTAATTGGAGCCCTAAATTTAAACCTTAACCTATGCCAAACACTAACCACGACTCTGACACAAACAATATCATTAGCTCTAAACCTGACTGAAACTCTAAACCTAACCCTTACACTACATCTAATTTAACCCTAAACTATCTTTAACTGTAAAGCTGGACCTGAAATTAGCCCTAGCTCTAAACGTAGCCTTAATCCTAACCCAAACCATAACCCGAGGTTTAAATCTAATTCTAACACTCGCCCTAGCCCTAAACCTAGCTAAACCCCATCCCTTACCCTAAACCTAACAATAACCCTAAACCTAACCATAATCTTAAACCTAACCATAAGCTTGCCCTAACCCTAGGCCTAACCTTAACACTAAGCCTTGCACTAACCCTAATTTAGTCATATACTAACCCTAAACTTAGCCTTAAGACAAAGTCTAACTATTGCCCTAGCCCTATCCATAGTTCTATCCTTAGATTTGCCCAATCCTGGATCTAAACCTAACTCTAAATTTAACCATAACCATAATCCTAAACCAAACCCTAACACTAGCCCTAAGAATAATGCTAATCCTAAAACTTGCCTTACCCCTAGCCCTAGCCTTAAAACAAAACCAAGCCATATCCCTAACCCTAACCCTTAACCTAAACAAAACCATAAACCTACACCTAGCCCTAACCCTAACTCTAAAAATAACTCTGACCCTGAACCTGATCCAAACACTAATCCTAGCTCTAAACATCACCCTAACCTTAAATTTACCCTAACACCAGAACTTTCCTTAACCCTAACCCTAAAACTAACCCTAATCTTAACCCTAGTTCATACATTAGTTGTTGCATTAACACTAGCCCTAACCCTAACACAAATTCTACCCCTAATTCTAATCCTAACCCTAACTTAAACCCTAATCTTAACCCTAACTAGCCATAACCCTAACCCTAAATGGAGCCCTATCCCTAGCTCTAACCTTATCCCTTACCCTAAGACAAACTCTAAACCAAATGTTAAACCTAGTCCTAACCCTAATCCAAAGCCTAACTTAAACACTAACAGTATTACTAGTCCTAACCCTAGTCCTCATTCTAGTTCTAACCCTAACCTTGACCCTTATTCTGATCCTAACAGTAACCCTAGGTCTAAACCTGACTCTAACCCTAAACCAAACCCTAACACTAGCCCTACCGGTAAGCCTATTCCTATATCGGACCATAACACTAGATCTAGACCCCAAACTAATCCTAAACATAGCTATAATTCTAGCCCTAGACCTAAACAAAACCCTAGCTCTAGCCCTAACAATAACCCTTAACCTAAACTAAACACTCACCCTACAACTAGATGTAACACTAGTCCTAATTCTGGCTCTAACCCTAACCTTTATCCTATCCAGAACACTGATCATGACACTAACATTAAGCTATCTCTAAACCTGACCCTAACCAAAACCTAGTCCTAATACTATACCTAGCCATAACCCTAGCCCTAATACTAGCCCTAAACACAACCCTAGCCCTAACACTATTTAACCCTAATCTTAACCCTAACAGTAGCCCTAACCCTAACCATAATTCAACCATAGCCCTAAACCTAACACAAAACCAAGCCATAATCCTAGGCCTAAACTTAGCCTTAAGCATAACCCTAACCCTAACCCTAGCACTAACACTAACACTTGCCTTAGACCTAACCCTAGCTCAAAGCCAAACCCTAACCCTAAACAAAATCCTAGCACTATACTAAACCATAACACTAACCCTAGCTCTTATCCTAACTTTAATCCTAGCTCAAAATTTAGTTCTAACCCTGTCAAATACCCTAACCCTAACCCTAACCCTAATTATAGCCCTATCCCTACCACTAAACCTAACCCTAACCATAAACGTATCCCAAGACCTAACCATAAACCTAAACCTCACCATAGCCCTAGCCCTAGCAGAAACATTAAGCCTTACACTAAACCTAATCCTAAGACTAGCCCTAAATCATAACCTAACCCTAACCCTAAACCTAAATCTAACATTATCCATTATCCTAAAACTAACCCTAATTGTAATGAAAACTCTAGCCATAACCCAAACCCTAACCAAAACCTAACCATAAACATATTCGTAGACCTGAACTAAAAACCTAACCCTCTCCCTACACATTACCCTAGCTCAAACTCTAACCCTTACCCTAACCTAACCATAACCCTAGCCCTAAACCTAACACTTATCTTAAACCAAACCCTATCCCTATCCCTAAACCTAACTCTAATTTTAGACTTAATCCAAACCATAGCCTAGCCCTAACCCTAGCTCCAAATCTATCCATTATACTAAACATAACCCTAACCTAATTCTAACCTTAACCCTATTGCTAAACCTAACCCATGCATTACCCTAAATCTTAACTGAAACCTAAACCTAACCCTATCCATTACCCTAACCCTAAGCCTAAACCTAACACTAATTCAAGCCCTAAACCTAAACTTTGACCAAAACAAAATGCTAACCCTGACCCTAACCCTAATAATACCCCTAACTCTAAATCTAACCCTTACCCGAAACATAGCTCTGACACTAGACCTAGCAATAACCTAACCCTAAAACTATCTTTAATCATAGCTCTAGACTTGACATTAGCCCTAGCCTAGTTCTAGCCCTTAACCTAAAAGAAACCCTAGCCCTAAACCTCGCCTTAATCCTAACCTAAACACTATCCCTAGCCCTAATCCTAATTCCAACCCTCATCCTAGCCATAAAGCTAGCTATAACCCCACCCATTCCCCTAAACTTAATCATAACTCCAATGCTAATCCTAAACCTAGCCCTACCCATAGGCCTATCCCTAACACTAACCTCATCCTAGCCCTATTTTAGCTTTAACCCTAACACTAAGCCTAAGCCTAGTCCTAAATCTATATCTTACTCTCATCCTAGCCATTTCCCTAGTTCTAACCCTTTTCCTTACCATAACACTCACCGTAGCCCTAACCCTAACCCTGGATCTAACCCTAACTCTAAATCTAACCCTAACCCTAAGTCTACACCTCACCCTAACACTAGCCCTAACCCTAACACTAATTCAAAATCTAGCCCTAACCCTAGTCCTAGCCCTAAAAGAAAACAAAGCCATAGCCCTAACCCTAACCCTAATGCATAGAAGTCAAGATGAGTGAAACCTGAAAACATAAACTGTTCCTGACAACGAACCTTGAACTGAGAAGGCCCAACCTGGGAAAAATGGTAATGCTAGGTAAAAGATGAATCCTGACCGGTATCAAAGAAATTTGAACAAAACTAACGCTAACCCAAACATTAGTTCTAACCCTAGCCCTATCCCTAATACAAAAACTAAGCCTTTCCTGTTTATAGAGCTTGATCATAAAAGTCCCAAAGTCCCAAACTTGGGGTGCCTAGTAGGGAAAGGTAACAGATGAATCCTGCCCAGTATCAAAAATTCTGACCAATATTTGGGAAAGGTGTTTCAGTACATGCCTATTTACCCTGTTTTCTCCTAATGTGCTCTTGGATAAATTGTTTTTTCATGCTTCAGCTTAAGGTACTTTCACAAGAAACAAAGCAGAGCATGCTGACAGCGAAGTGATTGAGTGTGAACTTTCAGGCAGCTAGCACCAACCCTGTTTGATTGCCAGCTCCATTTACATTCACACCTATAGGCCATAATATAGTGAAAACTAATTCAAACTTTCCTGACACTGAACCATTGAACCTTGAAGGCCCAAAGTTGGGGAGCCTACTAAGGTTGGTCAAAGATGAATCCTGTACAGTATCAAAGTAATCTGACCAAAAAAAAAAAAAAAATTCAAAGCTCTTTCAGTACATGTGTATTTTGCTTGCTCCTAAAGCACTCAGAGATAAAGCTGTTTCTTTCTACTTCAGCTTAGGGATACTTCACAGGAAACAAACCAGAGAATATTCACTGAGAACTGATTGAGTATGTGAAGTTTCAAGTAGCTAGCACAAACTTTGTTTGATTTCCAGATTCATTTCCTTTCATCCCTATAGGGCAAAAAGAAGAGAAACATGAAAATTGAAACTGTTCCTGAGAGAAAACCCTTTTACGTAGGACAAACATTTGGAGTATAGTCAAAATAGGAAAAAGGTGAATCCTGCCCAGTATCATAGAAATTAAAAAAAAAAAAAAAAAAACTAACTCTAACCCTAACACCTGGTCTAAACCTAGTACTAACACTAAGTCTAAAACTAAACCTAATCTGTTTAGAGAAACTTTGATCATAGAAGTTTCAAAATTGGGGAGTCTAGTGGGGCAAGCTTACAGATGAATCATGGGCAGTTTCAAAGAAATCTGACCAAATAATTGGGTGAGCTATTTCAGTACATGCATATTTCCCTGTTTTCTCCTAAAGTGTTCTCAGATAAATTTGTATTGCATGCTTCAGCTTATTACTCATTACACAAGGAACAAACCAGAGAGTGCCCACAGAGAACTGATTGAGTGTGGGAAGTTTTAAGCAGTTAGCACCAACCTTGTTTCATTTCCAGCTCCATGTCCATTTACCAATGTAGGTCAAAATGAAGTGAATCCATAAAATACAAATTGTTCCTGTCAGCAAAGAATTGAACTGAGAAGGCCGAAATCTGGGAAACATAGTAAGGCTAGGTAAAAATGTATCCTGCCCAGTATCAAAAAATTTTGAACAAGACAAAGTCTAACCCTAACACTAGACCTAACTCTAACCTAACCTGTTTAGAGAACCTTTGATCATAGAAGTCTCAAAGATGAGGAGCCTAGTGGGGCAAGCAAACAGATGAACCCTGCCCAGTATGAAAGAATTCTGACCAAATGATTGTGGGAGGTAGTTCAGTACATGCATTTTTTCCTGCCATCTCCTAAAATGCCCTCGCATAGTGTTGTTTGTGCATGCCTCATATTTGGGATACTTTCACAAGGATAAAACCAGAGTGTCCTCACAGAGAACTGATTGAGGGTGTGAAGTTTCAAGCAGCTAGCTTGAAACTAGATTTCCAGCTCCATTTTCATTTACTCATATAGGTCAAAATGAAGTGAAATCTTAAAAAAAAAAAAAAAAAAACACTGAAATACTGAAGCAAACCAGTGAACATAGAAGGCCCAAACCAGGGGAAGATAGTAAGGCTAGGTAAAAGATAAATCCTGCCTAGTATCAAAGAAATTTGAACTACTGTAAACATAACACTAGATCTATCCTTAATCCTAACCCTACACTCACTCTAGCCTGTTTAGAGAACCTTTGATCATAGAAGTCCCAAACTAATGGAGCCTAGTGGGGCAAGCTAACAGATGAATCCTTCACAATATCAGAGAAATCTAAGCAAATAATTGGGGGAAGTGTTTCAGTATATGCATATTTCCTTTATTTCTCCAAAAGTGCTCTGAAATAAAGTTGCTTTGCATGTTTCAGCTGAGGTCAACATTCACAAGGAACAAACCAGAGAGTGCCCACAGAGAATTTATTGTGTGCAGTTTCAAGCAGCTAGCACCAACCCTGTTTGATTTCATGCTCCATTTCTCTTCAACAAAATAGTTCAAAATTAAATGAAACCTTAAAATACAAACTGTTCCTGACAGCAAACCATTGAACCGAGAAGGCCCAAACCAGGGAACATTGTGAGGCTAGGTAAAATATGAATACTGCCCAGTATCAAAGATACATGACTCTAACCCTAACACTAGGTTTAAACCTAGCCCTTACCATAAACATAAAACAAACCCTAATCTGTTTAGAGAAACTTTTATCATAGAAGTCCCAAATTAAGTGAGCCTAGTGGGACAAGCTAACAGATGAATCCTGTGCAGTATCAAAGAAATCTGACCAAATAATTTGGGGAGGTAGTTCAGTACATGTATATTTCCCTGTTGTCTCCAACAGTACTTTCGGATAAATATGTTTTTTTTTTATTGGTTGTTCAAAACATTACAAACTCTTGACATATCATATTTCATACATTTGATTCAAGTGGGTTTTAAACTCCCAATTTTACCCCAAATACAGATTGCAGAATCACGTCAGTTACACATCCACATTTTTACATAATGCCCTATTAGTAACTGTTGTATTCTGCTACCTTTACTATCCTCTACTATCTCCCAATCCCCTCCCCTCCCATCTTCTCTCTCTACCCCATCTACTGTAATTCATTTCTCTCCTTGTTTATTTTCCCATTCCCCTCACAACCTCTTATATGTAATTTTGTATAACAATGAGGATCTCCCTCCATTACCATGCAATTTCCCTTTTCTCTCCCTTTCCCTCCCACCTCATGTATCTGTTTAATGTTAATCTTTTCTTCCTGCTATTCCTCCCTGCTTTGTTCTTAGTTGCTCTCATTATATCAAAGAAGACATTTGGTATTTGTTTTTTAGGGATTGGCTAGCTTCACTAAGCATAATCTGCTCTAGTGCCATCCATTTCCCTGCAAATTCCATGATTTTGTCATTTTTTAGTGCTGTATAATAATCCATTCTGCATAAATGCCACATATTTTTTATCCATTCATCTATTGAAGGGCATCTGGGTTGGTTCCACAGTCTAGTGATTGTGAATTGTGCTGCTATGAACATCGATGTAGCAGTATCCCTGTAGTACGCTCTTTTAAGGTCTTCAGGGAATAGTCCGAGAAGGGCAATAGCTGGGTCAAATGGTGGTTCCATTCCCAGCTTTCCCAGGAATCTCCATACTGCTTTCCAAATTGGCTGCACCAGTTTGCACTCCCACCAGCAATGTACAAGAGTACCCTTTTCCCCACATCCTCTCCAGCACTTGTTGTTGTTTGACTTCATAATGGCTGCCAATCTTACTGGAGTGAGATGGTATCTTAGGGTGGTTTTGATTTGCATTTCTCTGACTGCTAGTGATGGTGAGCATTTTTTCATATACTTGTTGATTGATTGTATGTCCTCCTCTGAGAAGTGTCTGTTCAGGTCTTTGGCCCATTTGTTGATTGGGTTATTTGTTGTCTTATTGTTTAATTTTTTGAGTTCTTTGTATACTCTGGATATTAGGGCTCTATCTGAAGTGTGAGGAGTAAAAATTTGTTCCCATGATGTAGGCTCCCTATTTACCTCTCTTATTGTTTCTCTTGCTGAGAAAAAACTTTTCAGTTTATGTAAGTCCCATTTGTTGATTCTTGTTATTAACTTTTGTGCTATGGGTGTCCTATTAAGGAATTTGGAGCCCAACCCCACAATATGGAGATCGGAGCCAACTTTTTCTTCTATCAGACGTAGAGTCTCTGATTTGATATCTAGCTCCTTGATCCATTTTGAGTTAACTTTTGTGCATGTTGAGAGGAGGGGATTCAGTTTCATTTTGTTGCATATGGATTTCCAGTTTTCCCAACACCATTTGTTGAAGATGCTATCCTTCCTCCATTGCATGCTTTTAGCTCCTTTATCAAATATAAGATAGTTGTAGCTTTGTGGATTAGTCTCTGTGTCCTCTATTCTGTACCATTGGTCCACCCGCTTGTTTTGGTACCAGTACCATGCTGTTTTTGTTACTATTGCTCTGTAATATAGTTTTAAATCCGGTGTCGTTATACCACCTGATTCACACTTCCTGCTTAGAATTGCTTTTGCTATTCTGGGTCTTTTATTTTTCCATATGAATTTCATGATTGCTTTATCCATTTCTACAAGAAATGCCATTGGGATTTTGATTGGCATTGCATTAAACCTATAGAGAACTTTTGGTAATATCGCCATTTTGATGATGTTAGTTCTGCCTATCCATGAACAGGGTATATTTTTCCATTTTCTAAGATCTTCTTCTACTTCTCTTTTTAGGGTTTTGTAGTTTTCATTGTATAAATCCTTCACCTCTTTTGTTAGGTTGATTCCCAAGTATTTTATTTTTTTTGAGGATATTGTGAATGGAGTGTTTTTCCTCATTTCCATTTCAGAAGTTTTGTCACTGATATACAGAAATGCCTTTGATTTATGCGTGTTGATTTTATATCCTGCCACTTTGCTGAATTTATTTATTAGTTCTAGTAGTTTTTTTGTAGACCCTTTTGGGTCTTCTAGGTATAGAATCATGTCACCTGCAAATAGTGATAATTTAAGTTCTTCCTTTCCTATTTTTATGCCTTTAATTTCTTTCGTCTGTCTAATTGCTCTGGCCAGTGTTTCAAGAACTATATTGAATAGAAGTGGTGATAGAGGGCATCCCTGTCTTGTTCCAGATTTTAGGGGGAATGACTTCAATTTTTCTTCATTGAGAATGATGCTAGCCTGAGGCTTAGCATAGATAGCTTTTACTATGTCGAGGTAAGTTCCTGTTATTCCTAGTTTTTCTAATGTTTTGAACATAAAGGGATGCTGTACTTTGTCGAATGCTTTTTCTGCATCTATTGAGATGATCATATGATTTTTATCTTTAAGTCTATTGATGTGGTGAATATCATTTATTGATTTCCGTATATTGAACCATCCTTGCATCCCAGGGATGAATCCTACTTGATCATGGTGCACAATTTTTTTGATGTGCCTTTGTATCCGATTCACCAGAATTTTATTGAGGATTTTTGCATCTAGGTTCATCAGAGATATTGGTCTGTAGTTTTCTTTCTTTGAGGTGTCTTTGTCTGGTTTCGGAATCAAGGTGATGTTGGCCTCATAGAATGAATTTGGCAGAGCTCCCTCTTTTTCTATTTCCTGAAATAGCTTGAAAAGTATTGGTATTAATTCCTCCTTAAAAGTTTTGTAAAACTCTGCTGTATACCCATCCGGTCCTGGGCTTTTCTTGGTTGGAAGTCTTTTGATTGCTTCTTCTATTTCATCTATTGATATTGGTCTGTTTAAGTTGTGAGTACTCCTGACTCAGTCTGGGCAAATCATATGACTTAAGGAATTTATCGATGTCTTCACTATCTTCTATTTTATTGGAATATAGGTTTTCAAAATAATTTCTAATTGTCTTCTGTATTTCTGTAGCATCTGTTGTGATATTGCCTTTTTCATCCCGTATGTTAGTAATTTGAGTTCTCTCTCTTCTTCTCTTCGTTAGCATGGCTAAGGGTCTGTTGATCTTATTTATTTTTTCAAAGAACGAACTTTTAGTTTTGTTAATTTTTTCAATAGTTTCTTTTGTTTCAATTTCGTTGATTTCCGCTCTGATTTTAATTATTTCTTGCCTTCTGCTATATTTGCTGTTGTTTTGCTCTTCCTTTTTTAGGGCTTTGAGATGAAGTGTGAGCTCATTTATTTGTTGTTTTTTTTTCCTTTTTTTGAGGAATGACCTCCAGGCGATGAATTTCCCTCTTAAAACAGCTTTCATTGTGTCCCATAGATTCCGATATGTTGTGTCTGTATTGTCATTTATCTCTAAGAATTTTTTGATTTCCTGCTTTATGTCTTCTGTAACCCATTGATCATTCAGTAACATATTGTTCATTTTCCATGTGATGTAGGATTTTTCCTTCCTTCTTTTATCATTGATTTCCAGTTTCATTCCATTATGATCAGATAAAATGCATGGGATTATCTCCACCCCTGTATATTTACTGAGGGTTGCCCTATGGCATAATATATGGTCTATTTTTGAGAAGGATCCATGTGCTGCTGAGAAAAAAGTATATCCACTTGATGATGGTTGATATATTCTATATATGTCAGTTAAGTCTAGGTTGTTGATTGTGATATTGAGTTCTATAGTTTCTTTATTCAACTTTTGTTTGGAGGATCTGTCAAATGGTGAGAGAGGTGTGTTGAAGTCACCCATAATTATTGTGTTGTGGTCTATTTGATTCTTGAACTTGAGGAGAATTTGTTTTATGAACGTCGCAGCACCATTATTTGGTGCATAAATATTGATAATTGTTATGTCTTGTTGGTGAATGGTTCCTTTTAACAGTATATAATGTCCTTCCTTATCCCTTTTGATTAACTTAGTCTTGAAGTCGATTTTATTTGATATGAGGATGGCCACCCCTGCTTGCTTACGAGGATCATGTGCGTGGTATATTTTTTCCCAACCTTTCACCTTCAGCCTGTGTATGTCTTTTGCAATCAGATGTGTCTCCTGGAGGCAGCATATTGTTGGATTTGTTTTTTTTAATCCATGTTACCAGCCTATGTCACTTTATTGGAGAGTTTAAGCCATTAACGTTTAGAGTTACTGTTGATATATGGTTTGTACGTCCAGCCATGTTTGATTATTTATCTTCTTTTTTTTAAATTTAATTTAGTTTGTTTCTCCATGGTTAGCTTCCCCCCGCCCTCTGTTTTTATAGAGGCACTTCCCACTGATGGTTTTGGTTATTGTTTTTCATTTCTTCCTCGTGTAGTGTTTTGCTCAAGATGCTTTGCAATGCTGGTTTTCTGGCTGCAAATTCTTTTAGCTTTTGTTTATCATGAAAGATTTTTATTTCGTTGTTGTATCTGAAGCTTAATTTTGCTGGATACAGAATTCTTGGTTGGCATCCATTGTCTTTCAGTGTTTGAAATACGTTGTTCCAGGATCTTCTCGCTTTCAGCGTCTGTGATGAAAAATCCGTTGTTAACCTTATTGGTTTACCCCTGAATGTAATCTGCCTCCTTTCTCTTGTAGCTTTTAATATTTTCTCTTTGTTCTGAATATTGGATATCTTCATAACAATGTGTCTTGGTGTTGGTCTACTGTGATTTTGTATGCTCGGTGTCCTGTATGCATCTACAATTTGTACATCCATTTTGAATGCTTCAGCTTTGGGATAGAACTACGGTAGTTTTAGGGTTAGACTTAGGGTTAGGGCTAGGATTATTATTAGGGTTAGGGTTAGGTTTAGTGTAATAGATACAGTTTGATTTAGGTTTAGGTTTAGGGTTAGGGTTAGATTTAAGTTTAGGTTTAAGGTTAGGGCTATGGTTATGTTTAGGTTTATGGTAAGGGTTAGGTTTTGAGCTAGGGTTAGGGTTATAGCGAGTGTTAGTTTTAGGGTTAGGTCTAGGTTTAGTTTTCTGGTTAGGGTTAGGGTTATGGTCAGGGTTAAGGCTAGGGTTACCAATAGGTTTAGGGTTAGGTTTAGTGTATTTTGTAGATTTAGAGCCAGAGTTGGGGCTAGGGTTAAGGTTAGGATTAGGGCTAGGGTTAGGGTTAGATTTATGGATATTTCTAGGTTTATGTTTATGGTAAGTGTTAGGCTTTGAGCTCGGGTTGGGAGTAAGGCTAGGGTTAAGTTAGGATTAGGGCTAGGGTTAGGGTTAGGGTTATGCTTAGGGCTAGGTTAAGGCCTAGGATTAGCTCTAGGTTTTGTGTTAGGTTTAGGCCTAGGGTTAGGGCTGTGAGTAATGTAAGAACTAGGGATATGAGTAGGGCTAGTTTTAGGGTTAGGGTTATGCCTAGGTCTAGTGTTAGGTTTATATTTTCGGTTAGGGTCAGGTTTAGAGGTAGGTTTACTGTTAAAGGCTGGTCAGTGTTCAGGTTAGAGTTAGAGTTAGAGTTAGGGTTATAGCCAGAATTAGGACTAGGTTTAGGTCTAGGTGTAGGGGTTGTGTTTGGGTTAGGGTAAGGGTTATTGTTAGGGCTAGGACTAGGTTTTTGTTTAGGTCTAGGTCTAGAGTTAAGGCTAGATTTAGGATTAGATTTAGGTCTAAGGCTACTGGTAGAGTTAGGTTTAGGAATAAGTTTATCGGTAGTGCCAGTGTTAGAGTTTGGTCTAGGGTTAGGGTCAGATTTAGACCTAAGTTTAGTGTTAGTGTCAGAATAAGGGTCAGGGTTAGCATTAGAGTTTGAGATAGGATTAGAGCTAAAATGAGGCCTAAGTTTAGAACTATTAATGGGGTTATGATTTTGGTTATCCTAAGGATTAGGGATAGGTGTAGGGTTACCATTAGGGTTAGGGTTTTGCTTAGGGTAAGTGATAAGGTTAGAACTAGGGTTAGGGTTACAGTTAGAGTTAGGGTTAAAGCTAGGTTTAGAGCTTGGATTAGGGCTTGTTTTTGTGGTAGGGTTAGTTCTAGTGTTAGGGCATTTGCTAATGTTAGAACTAGGGTTACAATTAGGGTTAGTTTTAGGGTTAGGGTTAGGGGTAGGTCTAGTGTTAGGGTTAGGTTTAAGGTTAGGATGATATTTAGAGCTAGGGTTAGTGTTAGGATATGAGTCATGATCAGGGTTAGGGTTAGGACTCAAATTAGCAATAGGGTTACTGTTAGGTTTTTGTTTAAGTTTAGGATGGGGTCTAGAGCTAGGGTGAGCATTAGGATACAAGTCTGTGTCAGGGTTACTTTTAAGGTTTGGGTTAGGTATCGAATTTAGGGCTAGGGTTAGGTCTAGATGTAGTGTTACTGTGTCTTATGTTAATGTTTAGGTTTAGGGCTATTGCTTGGTTTTGTTTTACTTCTAGGGTTAGGGTTAGTGCTAATTTTATGATTAGCTTTATGGTTAGGGTTAGTGTTAGTGTTAGGCTTAAGCTTAGGTTTAAGGTTAGATTTAGATTTAGGGTTATATCTAGGTTTAGGGTTAGGACTGAGGTTAGGGCAAGGGTTAGGGCTAGGGTCAGATTATGGTATGTAATAGAATTAGAACTAGGGATAGAGCTAGTGTGATTTATAGTTAGTCTTAGGGCTTGGGTTAGGGAAATGGATAAATTAGGGCTAGGATTAGGTCTATGATTAGTGTTCAGCTTAAATATAGAGTAGGGTCTGAGTTAGTATTAAGTTTAGGTAAAGAGAGAATGTTATAGTTAGGTTTAGAGGTAGGGTGATATTTAGAATTAGGGTTAGAACTTGGGTTATGGTTAGGGTTATTATTAAGGCTAGGTTTAGTGCTGGGATGAGGGTTAGTGTGTTTTAGGTTTAGGGCTAGGATTTGGGGTACGGCTAATTTCAGGTCTAGAGTTATGTTTAAAGATAATTTTATGTTTAGAATTATGGCTATGTCTAGTGTACGGGTTAGGTTTAGGGGTAGGGTCTGGATTAGGGCTAGGGGTATTTTTATGGACAAGGTCTAGGTTAAGGTTTGGGATAGGTTAAGGTCTAAAGATAGGGATTGAATTAGCGTTAGGGTTAGGGTGAGAGTAATGATAGGGTTAGTATTAGGGCCCAGGTTAGGTTTAGGGTTATGGATAGAAATAGGATTAGAGATAGCTTTAGGTTTAGACCTAGGGTTAGCATTAGGGTTAGGGTTATGTTTATGATAATGGAATGGGTTAAAATAGGGTTGGGGCTAGGGTTATGGTTATGATTATGTCTAGGGTTATGATTAGGGCTTGGGTTAGGTTTAAAGCTCAGGATAGGGCTCAGATTATAGCTAGGTTTCAGGTTAAGTTAGTGGTAGGGTTAGGGTTATGGTTAATGTAAGTACTAGAGTTATATTTAGGGCGAATTTTAGGGTTAAGGTTAGGGCTAGGTTGAGTGTTAGTGTTAGGTTTAAGGGCAGGGTGATGTTTAGAGCTAGGGTTAATATTAGTGTCTGAGTCAGGGTCAGAGTTATTTTTATGGTTTGGATTAAAACTCAAATTAGGTCTAGGGTTAGGGGTAGGTGTATAGTTAGGGTTTCGTTTAGTTTAAGGATTAGTGTTAGAGCTATGGCTCAGTTTTGTTTTAGGCTAGGGCTAGGGTTAGGGTTAGTTTTAGGATTAGTGTTAGGCTTACGGCTAGTGTTTGGGTTAGGCTTAGGCTTCAGATTAGGGTTAGATTTAGATATAGGTGTTGATCTAAGGTTAGTGCTAGGGCAAAGGATAGGGCAATTGTTAGGACAATGGTTAGGGCTAGGGTTATGTTTATGGTAAGCAATAGGGTTAGAACTAGTGATAGGGCTAGTGTGAGAGTTTCCTCATCTTATCCTAGGTTTAGGGTTATGGTTAGGGATAGGGCTAAATTAGGGCTAGGGTTAGTGTTAGGTTTAGGCCTAGGTTTAGGGTTAGAGTTAGGGTTATATTTAGTTTAAAGGAATGGGTTATAGCAAGATTGAGGGCTTGGCGAGTGTTAGTATTAGGGTTAGGGCCAGGGTTATGGTTAAGTTTATAATAAAGGCTAGGGTTTAGGGCTAGGATGAGGGCTAATGTTTGTATAAGGTTTAGGGCTAGTATTAGGTCTAGGTCTAATGTCAGGTCTAGGGTTACAATTAGGTATACATTTAGTGTTAGGCTTATGGCTTGGTTCAGTGTAACAGTTAGGTTTAGGGTAAGGGTCAGTTTTAGAACTAAGGATATTATTAGGGTCAGAATCAAGGTTAGGGTTTGGGTTAGGTTAGGGTTTACGTTTAGGGCTCAAATTAGCATTAGATTTAGTGTTAGGGTAATGACAGGGTTAGGTTTAGGGTTTAGTTGTGGTTTAGTGTAATGGGTAGGGTTAGGGTTAGGCCTATGGTTAGCATAAGGGTTAGGGTTATCATTAGGGTATTGGATAGAGTTAGACCTAACTTTAGGTCTAGGGTTATGTATAGAATTAGGGATTTTGTTTGGGTTAGTGTTAGGTTTAAGTTAAGGCTTAAAGCTAGGATAAGGACTCTGATTAAGGCTAGGTTTTGGGTTAGGTTAGGGCTAGGGTTAAGACTATGGCTAATGTACAAAGTAAGGTTATGATTAGCACTGGTTATAAGGTTAGGGTTAAGGCTGGGTCTAGTGTTAGGGTTAGATTTATGGTTACAATTATTTTAGAGCGAGGTTGAATGTTAGAGTCAGAGTCAGGGTCAGGGTTAGTTTTCAGGTTAGGACTAGAATTAGGGATAGAGTTATGGATAGGGTTAGGGGTAGGTGTAAGTTTAGGGTTTGGTTTAGGTAAAGGGTTAAGATTAGGTCTATAACTCGGTTTTGTTTTAGGGCTAGGGCTAGAGTTATGGCTAAGATTAGGTCTAGGTTTAAGGTAATGGTAAGGGAAAAGGTTAGAACTACCCTATAAGTCTAAAGTAAGAGTTATAGTTAGTCTTAGGGCTAGGGTTATGTTTAGTGTTAGGGATAGGGCTAAGTTAAGTCTGGGATTAGGGCAAGTGTTAATGTTAGAGTTAGGCCTAGGGTTAGGGCTAGGTTTAGTGTTAGGGTTTGGATTAAGGTTAGGTTTAGGGTAAGGGATGAGTTTATACCTAGTTTTAGGGTAGGGTGAAGGTTAGAATTAGGGTTAGGGTTAGGGTTAGGGTTAGGGTTATGATGAAGGTGAAGATTATGTCTAGGATGTGGGTTAAGGTTTGTGTTAGGGTTAGGACTAGGATTAGAGCTAGGGCTAATGTCAGGTCTAGGGTTAGAGTTAGGGATAGTTTTAGGGTTAGGTTTATATCTAGGTCTATTGTAAGGGTTAGGTTTATGGTTAGGATCAGGTTTAGAGCTACGGGTATTATTAGGGTCAGGGTTAGGGTTTAGGTTAGATTATGGTTTATGTTTAGGGCTCGAATTAACATTAGGTTTACTGATAGTTTAACAATAGTTTTAGGTTTAGGGTTCAAGTTAGGTGTAGGGTAATAGATAGGGTTAGGGATGGGCATAGGATTAGGGTTTGGCCTAGGGTTAGCATAAGGTTTAGGGTTATCCTTAGGGTAATGCATAGGGTTAGAACTAGGTTTAGGGCTGGGTTTATGCTTAGGATTGGATCTAAGGTTAGGCTTAGGCTTAGGGTTAGGGCTATGAATAGCTTTAGAGTGAAAGATAGGGTAGGGATTGGATTAGGGCTAGGTTTTGCAATAGGTTAGGGCTATGGCTAAATTAAGATCTTGTTATGATTAGGGCTGGTTTTAGGGTTAATGTTACGGCTAGGTATAGTTTCAAGGTTAGGGTGATGTTTAGAGCTAGGGTTAATATCAGGGTCAGTGTTCAGATTAGGATTACGGTTAGAATTAAATCCAGAATGAGGAGTAGGGTTAGGTCTAGGGGAAGAGTTAGTGTTTGACTTAGGCTAAGGATTATTATCAGGGCAAGGTCTAGGTTTTTCTTTAGGTCTAGGGCTAGAGTTATGGCTAGATTTAGGATTAGGTTTAGGTCTAGGGCTAGTGTTAGAGTTTGGTTTAGGGTTAGGTTCAGGTTTAGACCTACGATTAGTGTTAGGGTCAGAATAAGGTTCAGGGTTAGGGTTAGGGTTTGGGTTATGGTTAGAGCTAGAATGAGGGCTAGAGTTAGGACTAGTAATAGGATTAATTTTTGGGTTAGATTAAGGATTAGGGTTAGAATTAAGATTAGAATTAAGAGTTAGGGTTTGGCTTAGGGTAAGGGATAGAATTACAGCTAGGGTTAGGGCTAGGGGTTAGGGTGAAAGCTAGGTTTAGAGCTCAGATTAAGGCTAGTTTTTGTGTTAGGATTATGGCTAGGGTTAGAGTAACAGCTAATATAAGAACTAGGGTTACAATTAGGGTTAATTTTAGGGTAATGGTTAGGAATTAGACCTCTAGTGTTAGGATTATGTTTAAGGCTAGGGTGATATTTAGAGCTAGTGGTAGTGTTAGGTTAGTAGTCAGGGTCAGAGTTAGTTTTAAGGTTAAGGTTAGGACTCAAATTACGGCTGGGTTTCTGTAAGTGTTTGGTTTAAGGTTGGGATGCTGTTTAGAGCTAGGGTGAGTGTTAGGATATGAGTCAGAGTCAAGGTTAGTATTAAGGTTAAGGTTGGACTCGAATTAGGGCTAAGGTTAGGTCTAGATGTAGTATTAGGATTTGGTTTAAGTTAAGGTTTAGTATTAGGGCTATTGCTTGGTTTTGATTTACTTCTAGGGTCAGGATTAGGGCTAGTTTTATGAGTAGTGTTAGGGTTAGGGCTAGTGTTTATGTTAGGCTTAGGCTTAGGGTTAGTGTTAGATTTAGAGTTAGGGATAGATGTAGGGTTATGGCTAGGAATAAGGAAAGGGCAAGGTTTATGGCTAGGGTTAGAGCTAGGGTTATGGTTACACTAATGGATAGGGTTAGAACTAGGGATAGGGCTAGTGTGAAAGTTAGAGTTAGTCTTAGGGCTAGGGTTAGGGTTAGGGACAGGGTTAAATTAGGGCTAGAATTAGGGCTAGGGTTATTGTTCAGCTTAGGCCTAGCATTAGGTTTAGGGTTAGGGTTAAGTTTAGGGTAAGGATTGGCATTATAGCTAGGTTTACAAGTTGGGTGAGGGTTAGAATTAGTGTTAGGTATATGGTTAGGGTTAGGGTTATGATTAAGGCTGGTTTTAGGGCTAGGATGAGGGCTAGGTTTTGTTTCAGTGTAGGGATAGGATTAGGGCTAGGACTAATATCAGGTCTAGGGTTATGGTTAAAGATAGAATTAGGGTGAGGTTTATGGATACAAGTAGTGTAAGGGCTATGTTTAGTTTTAGGTAAGGTTTAGAACTAGGGGTATTATTAGGATTAGGGCCTTGGTTAGGGTTTGGGATAGGCTATGGTTTAAATTTACAGCTTGAATTAGCTTAAGGTTAGGGTTAGGTTAATGATAGGTGAGGTTTAGGGTTTAGGTTTGGTTTAGGGTAATGGATAGGGTTAGCATTAGGGATAGGGTTAGGTTTAGGCCTAAGGTTAGCATTAATGTTAGGGTTATAGTTATGGTGATAGATAGGGTTAGAGCTAGGGTTAGGGCTAGGGTTATGGTTCTGATTAGGACTAGGGTTAGGGTTAGTGTTAGGGTAAAAGCTTGGGTTAGGTCTTGAATAAGGGCTAGGTTTTTTTGTTAAGTTAGTGCTAGGTTTAGGTTACGGCTATTGTAAGTACCAGGGTTACATTTAAAGGTAAATTTAGGTTTAGAGTCGGGGCTAGGTCTAGTGTTAGATTTAGGTTTAGGGTTTGGGTGATCTTTAGAGGTAGGGTTAGTGTTATGGTCGGATTCAGGGTCAGGGTTAGTTTTTAGTTCAGCTTAAAACTCTAATTAGAGCCAAGATTAGGGTTAGGGTTTGGTTTAAGTTAAAGGTTAGATTTAGTGCTATATCTGGGATTTGTTTTAGGGCTAGGACTAGGATTAGGCCTAGTTTTAGGATTAGCTTTAAGGTTAGGTTAGTTTTAGGTTTAGGTTTAGGCTTAGGGTTAAAGTTAGATTTAGAGTTAGAGTTAGATTTATGTTAGGGCTAGGGCTAAGGATACGGCTAGGGTTAGGGCTAGGATTATTGTTCCAGTAAGTTATAGGTTTAGAACTAGGGATAGGGCAAGGTGAGATTTAGAGTTAGTCTTAGGTCTATGGTTAGGGCTAAGGTTAGGGATAGGTGTAAATTAGGGGTAAGCCTAGGGCTAGGGTTAAGAATAAGTTTAGGGCTAGGGTTAGTGTTAGAGTTAGGCCTAAGGGTAGGGTCAAGGTTAGGATTAAGGCTAGGTTTAGGGCTAGAATAAGTCCTGGGGTTTGTGTTAGGGTTAGAGTTAGGATTAGGGCCAGTGCTAATGTCAGGTCTAAGGTTACGGTTGGGGATAGATTTAGAATGTTTTATGGCTAGGTCTAGTGTAATGGTTAGGTTTAGGTTAAGGGTCAGGTTTAGAGCTAGGGGAATTATTAGGGTAAGGTTCAGGGTTAGAGTTTGTTTGAGGTTAGGGTTTAGGGTTAGGGCTCTAATTAGTTAGGGTCAGGGTTAAGGTAATGATAGGTTTTTGTTAAAGGTTCAGTTTAGGTTTAGGGTAATTGATAAGGTTAGGGTTAGCAATAGGTTATAGCAATAAGTTTTTGTTAAGGGTTCAGTTTAGGTTTAGGGTAATTGATAAGGTTAGAGTTAGCATTAGGGTCAGGGTTATGGTTAGGATAATGGATAGGGTTAGAGATAAGCTTAGGGCTAGGTTTATGGTTAGAAATAAGTCTTGAGTTAGGGTTAGGGTTAGGGTTAGATCCAGGGTTAGGTTTTGGGTTATGTTTACTGAAAGAGTTGGGTTTTGAGCTAGGGTTAGGGTTAGGGTTAGTGTTAGGGTTAGGCAAAAGCTAGGGTTAGGATTCAGATTAAGGCTAGGTTTTGTGTTAGGGTTAGGGCTAGGACTCAAATTAGGGCTAGGATAAGGGCTAGGCGTGGTGTTAGGTTTTGGTTTAGGTTAATGTTTAGGATTAGATTAGAGCTGTAGCTCAGGTTTTTCTTGAATGCTATGGCTATGGTGAGGGATAGTTTTCAAATTAGCATTAGGATTAGGGCTAGTGTTAGGGTGAGGTTTAAGCTTTAGTTTAGGTTTAGATTTAGAGTGAGGGTTAGATCTAGGTTTAGGGCTAGGGCTAAGTTTGGGGTTAAGGTTAGGGCTAGGCTTTGGGTCATGGTAAGGTATAATGTTAGAACTAGGGCTAGGGCTAGGGCAAGAGTTAGAGTTAGTCTTAGGGCTAGGGATATGATTAGATTTAGGGTTAGAGCTAAATTAGGTCTAGGATTAGAGCGAGGTTTAGTATTAGGTCTAGGCCTTTGTTTAGGGCTAGGGTTAGAATTAGGGTTAGGATACGGTATAATATTATAGCTAGGTTAAGGGCTAGGGTGAGGGTTCACTTTAGGGTTAGGCCTAGTGATAAGGTTAGGGTTCGGATTAAGGCTAGCTTTTAGGCCAGGATTAGGGCTTTTTTTTTTTTTTTTTTTTTTTTTTGCATAAGGGCTAACATTAGGGCTAGGACTAATGTTAGGTCTAAGGTTATGGTTAGGGATAGTTTCAGGATTAGGTTTATGGCTATGTATAATGTAAGGTTTAGGTTCAGGGTTAGGGTCACTTTTGGAGATAGGGGTATTATTAGGGTCAGTGTAATGGTTAGGGTTTGTTTAGGTTAAGGTTTAGGGTTAGGGCTCAAATTAGATTAGGATTATGTTTAGGGTTAGGTTAATGGATATGGTTAGGTTTAGGATTCAGGTTAGGTATATGGTAATGAATAGGGTTAGGGTTATGGGTAGAGTTACGGTTATCCTAGGATTAGTATTAGGGTTAGGGTTAAGGTAATTGTTAGGATTAGAGCTAGAGTTAGGGCTAGGGTTATGGTTAGGATTAAGGCTAGGGTTAGGATTAGGTTTAGAGTTAGGTTAGGGTTAAAGCTGGTGTTAGGTTTAGGGTTAGGGCTAGGTTTTAGGTTAGGTTAGGGTTAGGGTAGGGCTATGGCTAATATAAGAACTAGGGTTAGGATTAAGGCTAGTTTTAGGGATAGAGTTAGGTTTAGGTCTAGTGTTAGGTTTAGGTTATGATTAGAGTGATGATTTGAAATAGGGTTAGTGTTAGGGTCAGAGTCAAGGTCAGTATTAGTTTTACGGTTAGGGATAACTCTAGAAATAAGGCTAGAGTTATGGGTAGGTGTAGGGTTAGGTTTTGTGTTAGGGTTAAGGGAAGAATTAGGGCTAGGTCTAATGTCTGGTCTGAGGTTACAGTTAAGTTAGTGTTAGGGTTAGGGCTAGGGCTCAGTTTTGTTTTAGAGCTACAGCTAGGTTTAGAACTAGTTTTAGGATTAGCGATAATGTTAGGGCTAGTGGTAGGGTGAGGTTCAGGCTTAGGGTTAGGGTTATATTTAGAATTATGGTTAGATCTATGGTTAGGATTTGGGCTAGGTTTAGAGGTTAGGTTAGGGCTAGTGTTAGGGTTATGGTACAAGATAGAGTTAGTACTAGAAATAGGTCTAGGGCAAGAGCTAGAGTTAGTCTTACAGGTAGGGTTAGAGTTAGGGTTACAATTAGCACTAAATTAGGGCTAGGATTAGAGCTAGGGTTAGTGTTAGGGTTAGGGTTAGGGTTAGCATTAGTGTCAGTGTTGGATTAGGATTAGGGTTAGGGTTAGGGGAAGGGATGTGGTTATACCTAGGTTCAGAACTAGGACGAGGGTTGAAATTAGGGATTGGGCTAGGGTTAGGGTTTAGATTAGGATGAAGGCTAGGTTTAGAGCTAGGCTGAGGGCTTGGGTTTGTGTTAGGTTTAGGGCGAGAATTAGGTCTATGGCTAATGTCAGTTTGGGTTACGCTTAGGGCTAGTGTTAAGGTTAGGTTTATGGCTAGGTCTATTGTAAGGGTTAGGTTTCAGGAAAGGGTCCGAGTTAAAGCTAGGTGTATTGTTAGGGTAAGTGTCTTGTTTAGGGTTTGGTTTAGGTTATGGTTTAGGTTTAGGGCTTGAATTAGCATTAGGGTTAGGGATTGGGTTAGAGTAATTAATAAGGTTAGGTTTAGTGTTCAGGGTAGGTTTAGGAAATGGATACAGTTAGTGTTAGAGATAGGTTTAGAGTTAGACCTAGGGTTAGCATTTGGATTAGGCTTATGTTTAGGGTAATGGATAGGTTTAGGGCTAGGGTTAGGGTTAGGTTTAAGCCTAGGGTTAGTGTTAGGGTTAGGTTTAGGGTTAGTTTTAGGGTTTGAGCTATGGTTAGGGCTAGGGCAATGGTTAGGGTTAGTGTGACATCTAGGTTTAGGGATAGGATTAAGTTTATTGCTAGGTTTAGCTTTAGGGTTAGGGTTATGTTTAGAGTAATGGATAGAGTTAGAACTAGGGTTTGGCCTTGGTTATGGTTAGGATTAGGCCTAGGTTTAGGGTTAGGGTTAGGATTAGGGTTAGGTCTACATTTATATTTGGGTCAAGGTTAGTGTTTTAGCTAGGATTAGGGTCAAGGCAAGTGTTAGTGTTAGGGTTAGGTCTAGGGTTAGGGTTAATGTTACGCTTAGAACTAGGTTTTGTGTGAGGTTTGGGGCTAACATTAGGGCTATATATAATGTAAGACCTAGAGTTAGGGTTATGGCTACGTCTATTGTTAGGGTTATGGCTAGATTTTGGGTTAGCATAAAATTTAGAGCTAGGATTTGTGTTACAGAAAGCGACAGTGTTTGGGTTAAGGTTATGGCCAGAATTAGATCAGGTTTATGTCTAAAGGTAGAGGTAGTGTTTGGGTTAGGTTATGGGTTATTGTGAGGGCTAAGGCTACGTTTTTCTTTAGGTCTAGAGCTAAAGTTAAGGCTAGATTTTGAATTAGGTTTAGATCTAGGGATAATGGTAGGGTTAGGTTTAGGTATAAGGTTACCAGTAGTGCTAGTGTTAGGATTTGGTTTAGGGTTATGGTCAGTTTTAGACCTCTGGTTTGTGTTATAGTCACAAAGTGTCAGGGTTAGGTTTAGGGTTTCAGATAGGATTAGAGCTAGAATTAGATTTAGGGTTAGGACTATTAATAGGGTTAATATTTGTTTAGCCTAAGAATTAGGAATAGGTCTAGGGTTACCATTAAGTTTAGGGTTTTGCTTAGGGTAAGGGATAGGTTTAGGGCTAGGGTTATGGTTATTCTTAGAGTTAAAGCTAGGTTTAGGGCTCAGATTAGGGCTAGATTTTGTGTGAGGTTTAAGGCTGGGGTTAGGGTAATGACAAATGTAAGAACTAGGGTTACAATTAGGGTTAATTTTAGGGTTAGGTAAGGAATAGGTCAGTGTTAGGGTTACGTTTATAGTTTGATTGATAGTTATAGCTAGAGATAGTGTTAGGATATGATTCAGGTCAGAGTTAATTTTATGGTTAGGGTTAGGACTCAAATTAGGGCTAGGGTTACTGCTAGGGTTTGGTTTAATTTTAGGGTTCTGTTTAGAGCTAGGGTGAGTATTAGGATATGAGTCAGGTTCCAGGTTATTTTTAAGGTTAGTATTAGGACTTGAATTAAGGCTAGGGTTAGTTCTAGGTGTAGTTCTAGTGTTTGGTTTAAGTTAAGGTTTAGTGTTAGGCATGTTGCTCAGTTTTGTTTTAGTGCTATGGTTAGGGATAGGGCTGGTTTTATTATTAGCTTTAGAGTTAGGGCTAGGGTTATGGTTTGGGTTAGGATTAAGGCTAGGTTTAACACTAGGATTAGGGATAGGTTTTGTGTTAGGTTTAGCGCAACAATTAGGGTTATGGCTCATGTCAGGTCTAGGTTTACAGTTAGGGAGAGTCTCAGGGTTAGGTTTATGACTAGGCCAACTTTAAGTGTTACGTTTAGGGAAAGGGTCAGGTTTAGAGCTAGGCGTATTATTAGGGTCATGGTCAGGCTTCAGGTTTGGGTTAGGATAAGGTTTAGGTTTAGGGCTCAATTAGCATTAATGTTAGAGTTAGGGTTAGGGTAATGGATAGGGTTAGGATTAGGGTTCAGGTTAGGTTTAGAGTAATAGATATGGTTTTGGTTTGTGATAGGTTTAGGGTTAGGCCTAGAGTTAGCGTTAGCGTTATGGTATCATTAGGGTAATTTATAGGGTTAGGGCTAGGTTTATGGTTAGGATTAGGGCTAGAGTTAGGGTTAGGTTCAGGGTTAGGGCGAGGGTTAGTGTTAGGATTATGTTTCGGAAATGGTTTAGAAATTGAGCTAGGGTTAGTGCTAGGGTAAGGTTAGTGCTAGGGTTATGGTCATGGTTAGTGTTAGGGTTAGTGTTACGGTTAGGTCTAGGGTTATCATTAGGGTTAGGGTAATAGATTTAGATGTCAGGTTAGAGTTAAGAAAAAGTTTAGGTTAGAGTTAGGGTTAGGTTCAGGGTTAGGGTTAGGATTTTAGCTAGCTTAGATTAGGTTTAGGGCTAGGTTCACTGCTAGATCTAGGGTTAGGTTTATT
The DNA here is from genome assembly GCF_021218885.2 of Marmota monax. Classification (NCBI taxonomy): domain Eukaryota; kingdom Metazoa; phylum Chordata; class Mammalia; order Rodentia; family Sciuridae; genus Marmota; species Marmota monax. Next base: position 170,884 of record NW_026695125.1, on the reverse strand, counting down.
TCTATGTTTAAGGTATGTTTAGCTTTAGGTCTAGTGTTATCATTAGGGTAAAGTTTAGGGTTAGGATAATGGGTAGGATTCGAGCTAGGGTTATGTCTAGGGTTAACGTTAGGATTATGGTTAGAGATAGTTTGAGGGTTAGGGTTATGGCTAGGTATAGTGTAAGGGTTAGGTTAAGGTTTAGGGTAAGGTTTAGAGCTAGGGGCATTATTAGGGTAAGGTACAGGGTTCCGGTTTGGATTAGGTTAATGTTTAAGTTTAGGGCTCAAATTAGTGATAGAGTTAGGGTTAGGATTAGGTTTATGGATATGGTTAGGTTTAGGGTTCATGTTAGTTTTAGTATAATGGATAGGCTTAGGGTTAGGAATAGGGTTAGGTTTATCCTAGGGTTAGCATTAGGTTTAGGGTTAGGGTTAAGGTAATGATAGGATTAGAGCTAGGTTTAGGGCTAGGGTTATTGTTAGGATTAGAAGTAGGGTTAGTGTTAGGGTTTGGGTTATTTCAAGGGTTAGTGTTAGCATTACATGTAGGGTGTTAGATCTAGGTTTACAGTTATTGTTAGTGTTAAAACTAGCATTAGGGCTCTGATTAGGATAGGTTTGGGTTAGGGTACTGCTAGGCTTAGGGCTAGAGCTTATGTAAGAACTAGGGTTACGATTAGGGCTAGTTTTAGGGTTAGGGTTAGGGCTAGGTCTAGTGTTTGTGTTTGGTTTAGGTTTTGGGTGATGATTAGCGCTAGAGTTAGTCTAGGGTCAGAGTAAGGGTCAGGGTTAGTTTTAGGGTTAGGGATAGGACTCAAATTAGAGCTAAGTTTAGGGCTAGGTATAGGCTTAAGGTTTGATTTAGGTTAAATGTTAGGGTTAGGGCTATGGCTCTGTTGTGTTGTAGGGCTTGGGTTAGGTTAGGGCTAGTTTTAGGATTCGTGTTAGTGTTACAGCATTTGTTAGTGAGAGATTTAGGCTTAGGTTTAGGGTTACATTTAGAGTTAGGATTAGATGTATGATTAGGGCTAGAGCTTGGGTTAGGGCTAAGGTTCTGGGCAAGTTTTAGGGTTATTTTAAGGGTTGGGGATAGAACTAGGAATAGGACTAGAGTGAGAGTTAGAGTTAGTCTTAGTGCTAGGGTTAGGTTAGGTTTAGGGCTAAAATAGGGCTAGGATTAGGTCTAGGCTTTGTGCTAGGTTTAGGCCTAGTTATAGGCTTAGGTTTAGGTTTAGGGATAGGGTTAGGTTTAGGGGAAAGGATGGGGTTAAAGCTAGTGTTAGGGCTAGGTCGAAGGTTAGAATTATGGTTAGGGCTAGGATTATGTTTTGGGTTAGTAATAAGGCTAGGTTTAGGGCTAGAATGAGGGCTAGGGTTTGTTTTAGGGTTATGGCAAGAATTAGGTCTAGGGCTAGTGTCAGGTCTAGGGTTACAGTTAGGGAAAGATTGAGGGTTAGATTTATGGCTAGGTCTAGGATAAGGGTTAGGTTTAGAGCTGGGGGTATGATTAGGGTTAAAATCAGGTTTTGGTTTTGGTTTAGGTTAGGGTTTAGGATTAGGTCTCAAATTAGCATTAGGGTTAGGGATATGGTATGATAGGGTTAGGTTTAGGGTTCAGGTTAGGTGTAGGGTAATAGATAGGGTTAGAGTTAGTGAAAGGGTTATGTTTAGGCCTAGGGTTAGCATTAGAGTAAGGGTTATGTTTAGGGTAATGGAGACTGTTAGAACTAGGGTTAGGGCAAGGGTTATGGTTAATATTAGGGTTAGGGTTAGGGTTAAGGTTAGGTTTATGCCCAGGGATAGCACTAGGTTTAGGTTTAGGGTACAGTTTAGGGTTTGAGCTAGGGTTAGCACTAGGGCGAATGTTAGGTTTAGGGTTAGGTCTAGGTTATAGATACGGTTAGGGTCAAGGTTAGTGTTAGGATTAGGGCTAGGGTTATCATTAGGTTTAGGGTATTGGATAGGGGTTTGATGTTGGCTTAGGATTAAGGTTAGTATTAGTTTTGGCTTAAGGTAGTCTTAGGGAGAGGTGTAGGCTTATGTTTTGTGTAATGGTTAGGGTTTGAGCTAGGGTTAGGTCTATGACAAGGTTTAGGTGTATGGCTATGTCTATGGTTAGGGTTAGGGTAGATTTAGGGTTAGGGCATGGGTTATCATTAGGGTTAGGTTTAGGGTTAGGGTAATGGGTAGGGTTAGAGCTAGAGTTTTGGCTAGGGTTAAGGTTAGGATTAGCGCTAAGGTTAAGGTGAAGGTTAGTTTTAGGCCAAGGGTTAGTGTTAGCGTTAGGTTATATTTAAGGGTTCAGGATTGAGCTAAGATTTACACTAGGACAAGGTTTAGGGTTAGAGTCAGGGTTAGGGTAAGGGCTAGGGTTAACATTAGGGTTAGGGTTATGGTTAGAGTAATGTATAGAGTTAGAGGTAGGCTTTGGCTTATGGTTATGTCTAGTTTTAGCGTTAGTGATATGGCTAGGTCTAGTTTAGGGTTAGGTTTTCTGTTAGAAAAAGGTTTTGAGCTAGGGTTTGTGTTAGGGTAAGGATCAGTGTTTGGGTTAGGGTTAGGTTTATGATTAGGTCCAGCATTAGGACTAGGGTTAGATCTAGGGGTAGATTTAGTGTTTGGGTGCGGTTAAGGGTTATTTTAGGGCTAGGGCTAGCTTTTTGTTTAGGGCCAGGGCTAAAGTTATCGCTAGATGAAGAATTAGGTGTAGATCAAGGTCTAGTGTTAGTGTTAGGTATAGGTATAGGGTTACAGGTAGCACCAATGTTAGGGGTCGGTTAGGGTTAGGGTCAGGTTTAGACCTATGGTTAGTATTATGTCAGAAAAAAAGGTCAGGTTTAGATTTAGGGTTTTGGATAGGGATAGAGCTAGATTGAGAGCTAGTGTTAGGACTAGTAATAGAGTTACATTGTAGGTTAGGCTAAGGATTAGGTTAAAACTAGGTAGATTTAGGGTTAGAGTTTGGCTTAGGGTAAGGGACAGGGTTAGTGCTGGGGTTAGGGCTAGGCTTAGGGCTAGGCTTAGGGTGAGGGTTAGGGTTAGGGCTAGGGTTAGAGTTAAAGGTAGTGTTAAGGCTCGGATTAGGGCTAGGTTTGGTGTTATTTTTAGGTCTATGGCTAAGGTAAGAACTAGGGTTACAATTGGGGCTAGTTTCAGGGTTATTGTTACGTCTAGGTCTAGTATTAGGTTAGCTTCAGGGTTAGGGTTATGTTTAGGATAATGGATAGGTTAGGGTTAGGGAATGTGTTAGGGTTAGGCTAAGGGTCAGCATTAGGGTTAGGGTTCGGGTTAAGGTATTGGATAGGATTAGAGCAAGGGTTAGGGCTAGGGTTTTGGTTAGGATTAGGTTTAGGGTTAGTGTAAGGAATTAAGTTAGGATTAGGTTTAGGGTAAGGGTTAGAGCTACATTTAGGGTTAGTGATAGGGTTAAATCTAGGGTGTGGGCCCAGATAAGGGCTAGGTTTTGGGTTTTCATAGGGCTAGTGTTAGTGATATGGCTAATGTAAGAACTAGGGTTATGATTGGGGCTAATTTTAGGATTAAAATTAGGACTAAGTCTAGTTTTAGGATTAGGTTTAAGTTTAGAGTGATGTTTTGAGCTACAATTAGTGTTAGGTTCAGATTCAGTTTCAGGTTTAGTTTTCGGTTAGGGATAGGACTTGAATTAGGGGTAGGCTTAGGGCTAGATGTAGGGTTAGGATTTGGTTTAAGTTAAGGATTAGGGTTAGTGCTATAGCTCGGTTATGTTTTAGGGCTAAGTCTAAGGTTATGGTAAGGGATAGGGTTAGAACTAGAAATAGGGCTAGGCAAGAATTAGATTTAGTCTTAAGGCTAGGGTTAGGATTAGGGTTAGGGCTAAATGAGGCCTAGGAATAGGTCTAGGATTAGTGTTAGGGTTAGGCCTAATTTAGGGCTATGTTTAGGTTTAGGGGAAGAGATAAGGTTAAAGCTAGGTTTAGGGAAGTGATTAGAATTAGGTTTAGGGATAGGGTTAGGACTGGGTTAGGATTAAGTCTAGATTTGGTGTTAGGATGAGGGCTAGGGCTTTTGTTAGGTTTAGGGCAAATTTTAGGGATAGGGATAATGTCAGGTTTAGGGTTATGGCTAGGGGTAGTTATAGGGTTAGTTTCATGGCTAGGTCTTTTATAAGGGTTAGGTTTAGGGTAGGGATCAAGTTTAGAATTAGGAGTTTATTAAGGTCAGCTTCAGGTTTAGGGTTAATGTTACCTTTAAAGTTAGGTTAATGGATAGGATTTGATGTGAAGTTAGGGTTAGGGATGGTTTTAGGTTTAGGGTTAGTGTTAGGGTTTGGGCTAGATTTAGTTAGACTATAGTTTAAGATTTGATCAAGGGTTAGGGCTATGATGAGGGTTAGGTTTAGGGTTAGGTCTAGGATTAGGTTTACAGTTAAAGTTAGAGCTAAGGTCATCATTAGGTTTAGGGTAACCTAACCCTAACCATAACTCAAGACCTAGTCTTAAACTTAACCCTAGTTCTAACCTAAGCTCTAATCTGACCCACTACCATAACCATAAATCTTACCCTAATGCTAACCCTAAGCCTAACCCTAACTCTATTGCTAATGCTAACCCTATCAATTACCCTAAACCAAACCTGAACCTAAACTAAACCTGAACCTAAACTAAACTCTATCATTACCCTAATTCTAACCCTAGTGCTAATTCGAGCCCTAAACCTAAATCCTAACTTAAACAAAACTTTAACCTTGACCCTAAACTTAAAATTTTCCATAGCTCTAAACCTGACCCTTACCCTAAGCCTAACCCTTACACTAGATGTAGACCTAAACTTAACCCTAAAATTATCTTTAACCATAACCCTAGCCCTGATATTATCCCTAGCCCTAATCCTATCCTAATAAAACAAACAACAACAAAATAAAAACAATAAAAACCTAGCCCTCATCCTAGCCCTAAACCTAGACTTAATCATAACCCTAACTCTACAACTATCCCTATCCCTACTCTAGCCCTAACCCTACCTATAAACCTAGCTATAACACCAGCCTTTTTCCTAAACATAAACCTAACCATAATCCTATTGCTAGGCCTAAACTGAACACTAACTCTAGCCCTAATCCTGGCCTTAACTTAACCCTTATCCAAACCCTAACCCTAATTCTATCCCTAAGACAAACTCTAACTCTCACACTACCTCTAGTCCTAGTTTTAACCCTATACATTACCGTAACTCTAAATCTAGCCCTAACCTTAGCCCTAACACTTGCAATATCCTAAGTCCTATCCTATCCCTGGATCTAAGCCTAATTCTAAATATAACTGTAACCATAAGCCTAAGCCTAACACTAACAGTAGACCTAACCCTAATACTCATCATAAAACTAGTGCTAACCCTAGCCCTGGAACTCAAACAAAACTGAGCAATATATATAACCCTAAACCTTAACTTAAAACAAACCCTAAATTACACCTAGAACAAATCCTAGCCCTAATTCGAGTCCTAATCCTCATCTTAAAACTAACCCTGACCCTGACTTATACCCTAACACTCACCCTAGCTCTAAAACACCACTCTTAACTTAAACCAAACCCTAACAGTAAATCTAGCCCTAATTTGAGTCCTCATCCTAAACTAACCCTGTCCCTGACTCCTACCTAACAATAACCATAGCTCTAAATTCATCCTAACCTTAAATCTAACCATAAACACTAATCTTAAACACTAACCCTAAATCTAACTAAAGTGTAATCCTGATTCTTACATTATTCATTGCCCTAACCCTAGACCTAATGCTAACACAAAAACTAGCCATGATCTGAGCCCTAAACTTAGCTTTAACACTAACCTTAATCCTAACCTACCCCTAATACTAGCTCTAACTCTATCCCTAAACCTAAGCAAAACCCTAACCCTAATGGTAACCCTACACCTATAGCTAATCCTTAGGCTAATCAAAATCCTAACCCTATTAATAGTCCTAAACCTAGCACTCATTCTAGCTCTAACCTATCCCAAACCCTAACCCTAACCCTGACCCTTATTCTGACCATAACACTAATCCTAGGTATAAATCTGATTCTAACCCTAGACCAAACCTTAACACTAGCCCTACCAGTATACTTATACTAAACCTGATTCTACCACAAGCCCAAGACCTAAACCTAATCCTAAATGTATCCTTAACTCTAGCCCTAGACCTAAACAAAAACCTAGCTCTAGCCCTAACAATAACCCTTAACCTAATGCAAAGTCTAACCCTACCCCTAGACATACACCTAGTCCTAATACTGTCTTTAACCTTAACCCTAACATTAACCTGAACACATACCCTGCATTTAACACTAAGCTAACTCTAAACCTGACCCTAACTGAAAATCTAAACCTAACACTAGACCTAGCCATAACCATAACCCTCCAACTAGCCCTAATCATAATCCTAGCTCTTACATTACCCATAGCCCTAACCCTACACCTTAACCTAACAAAACCTAGAGTGAATCTTAGGCCTAAATATAGCCCTAGGTGTAACACTCACCCTAACCCTAGCCCTAATCCTAACCCTAACTGTAGCCTTAGTCAAAATTTACTCAATGCCTAACTCTTGCCATAAATATAAACTTAGACTTATCCCTAACTATAACACTAACCCTATCCCTAACCCTAAACTTAACCCTATACCTAAACCTAGCTCTGAACATAAACATTACCCTAACCCTAACCCTATTGATAACCCTAGCCATAACCTTAACCCTAACCCTAACCGGAAAAGTAACCCTAGACCTAACACTAAACCTAACACTTGCCATATCCCTAACTCTAGCTTAAACCCTATCCTGTAGTAGAAACCTACAGGATTTAGCATTTAGCCTTAGCCTTAACCCTAAAACTAAATCTAACCCAAACCTAAACCTAAACTTACATCTAACCATATCCATTACCCTAACCCTTATCCTAACCCTAATGATAAACGTAGCGCTAACCCTAACCCTAACCCCAAACCTACCATAATCTTATCCCTAGACCTAATTCTGAACCTAACCCAAAACTTAGCCCTTGCCCTAACTATAGCTCAAAACCTAATTCTTATAGTAAACAAACTGTAGCCCAAACCCTAACCCTAATCCTAGCCCTAATCCTAACCATAACCATAACCCAAATCCTAGCTCTAACTCTATCAATTACCCTAACCATAACTTTAAACCTAATGCTAACTCTAGCTCTATTAACTTTAAACCTACCTTTATCCCTAGCTCTGGTTCTAACCTGAACCCTCAACCTAGCCCTAACACTAAATCCATGAGCTTTACCCTTAACCTAATGGTAAGAAAAAACTAAGCCTAACACTAACCCTAAACCTAGCCCCAACGCTAATACTAACCCTAACCCTTGACCTAAACTTAACCTAACTCTAGCCTTAGCACTAACCCTAGCTTAAACCCTAACCCATATCCTAATCTTAACCCTAACCCTAACCCTAGCCTTAACCATAACCCTATCCATAACTCTATCCCTAATCCTAAACATAATCCTAGCCCTAACCATAGCTCTAAATCGATCAATTACCCAAAAAATAACCATAAACCTAATGCTAACCCTAGGCCTAACCCTAACCCTATCCATTAACCTAAACCTAACATGAACCCTAAACCTATCCTGAAGACAAAACCTAACCCTATCCCTTACACTAACTCTAACTCTAACCCTAATGCTAATTTGAGCGCTAACCCTAAACCTCAACCTAATCGAAACCCAAAACCTGACCTGACCATTATAATAACCCTAGATCTAAACCTGAACCTTACCCTAAACCTAACTCTGAATATAGACCCAGCCATAAACCTTACCCTAAACCTATCCCAACTGTAACCCTAGAACTGATATTATCCCTAGCCCTAATCCTTGCCATAACCCTTACACAAATGCTAGCCCTCATTCTATCCCTAAACCTAGTCTTCATCCTAACCCAAACCCTAACTCTAGCCCTATCCCTAATTTTATCCCTCACCCTATATCTGAACCTAAATATAACCCCAAACATTCCCCTAAATCTAACCCTAACTCTAACCCTAGATTTAACACTTACATTAAACCTAGACCTGATCCTAGCCCTAATTTAGCCCTAACCCTAATCCTAACACTAGAACTAATACTAATTATAACTATTGCCCTAGACCTATTCCTAGTTCTAACCATATCACTTACCATAACCCCAATACTTGCTCTACCATTAGCCCTAAACCTAGCCCTACCACTAACCCTAGATCTAACCATAACTCTAAAACTAACCCCAACCCTAAACATAAACCTCAGAATAAATCTAGCCCTAACAGTAACTCTAATCCTAAAACGAGCTCTAACCTAGTCCTAGCCTTAAAAAAAAAAAATCGAGCTATAGCCCTAACTCTAACCCTTAACCTAAACCAAAACCTAACCTTGACCCTAATTCTGACCCTAACACTAACTATAGCTCTCAGATCACCCTAAAATTATACCTAACCCTAAAACTACACCTACCCCTACCCCTAACCCTAAAAGTAGCCCTAATCAGAACCCTAGTTCTTACGTTAGTTGTAGCCCTAATCTTAGACCTAACCTAACCCAAAACCTAGCACGAATCTGAGCCCTACACCTGTTTTAATCCTAACCATAACCAGAGCCCTAACCATTACCCTAAACCTAACCCTAACACTAAAATTTGCCCTAACCCTAAACCTAACCCTAGCCTTAATACTAACCATAATCTTAGCCCTAACCCTAGCTCTAAACCTATCCATTACCCTAACCATAACCCTAACCCTAATGCTAATTTTAGGATAAACCTAATCATATCTCTAACCCTAACTTTGTCCATTACCCTAAACCTAACCTGAAACCTAAACTTAACCATAAACATTACCCTAACTTTAATACTAACCCTAATGCTAATGAAAGCCCTGATCCTAAACCTTAATCTAACTCAAACCTTAATCATGACAGTGACCCTAATAATAAACCTGTCTCTATACCTGACCCTAACCCTCAACCTAAACCTTACACTAGAACTAGCCATAAACCCAAACCTAAAACTAGCCCTAAACATAAACGTAGACCTGACTTAGCCCTAGCACTAATTCTAACCCAAACCTTAACACAAAACCAAACCCTAATCCTAGCCCTAAACCTAGCCTTCATACTAACACTAACCCTAACCCTAGCCCTAACCCTATTTTGTACCTCGTCCTAAACCTAGCTATAACATCATACCTTACACTAATCCTAACCCTAACCCTAACCCTAAACGTAGGCCTAGCCCTAACACTAACCCTAGCGCTAATCCTAGCACAAATTTACTCCTAAACATAACCCTAACTGTAAACCTAACCCTAACTCTCACCCTAGCATTATCCCTAGTTCTAAATCTATCCCTTACCATAACACAAACCCTAGATCTTAACCAACTGCAACCCCATTCCTACTTTCGCCCTAGCCCTATACCTAAACCTAACCTTAACCTCAGTCATACCCTAATCCTTAGTCTAAACCTCACCCTAACACTAGCCCTAACCCTAATGCTAATTGGAAAAATAGCCCAAACGCTAGACCTAGCACTCAAACAAAACTGTGTCATAGGCTTAATGCTAATTCTTAACCTAAACTAAAACCTAAGCTTATACCTACCCCTAACCCCAGCCCTAATTTGAGTCCTAACCCTAACTCTAGAACTTACTCTGACCCTGACTCAGACCCTAAAAATAACCCTAGCTCTAAACATCACACTAGACCTAGCCCTACCCCTAACCCTAAAACTAGCCCTAATCGTAACACCAGTTCTTACATTAGCCATAGCCCTGTGCTAACAGAAAAGCTAGCTCTAATCTGAGACTTAAACCTAGCTTTAAACCTAACCCTAAACAAAACCTAGACCTATAACTAACCCTAGCTCTAACCCTATTCCTTACCCTAAAAACATCTTCACCCTAAGGCTACCCTAGTCCCAACCCTAATCCTTAGCCTAACCCAAAACATAACACTATTACTAGTCCTAACCCTAGCCCTCATTCTAACTCTAACCTTAACTCAAATCCTAACCATAACCCTGACCCTTAATCTGATCCTAACTCTAACTCTAGGATTAAACCTGACTCTAACCCTAAACTGAACCCTAACAATAGCCGTATGGGTAACCCTATACCTAAACCGAACCCTAACACTCGACCTAGACAAAAACCTAATCCTAAATCTAGACATAACTCTAGCTCTAGACCTAAAAAAAAAAAAAAAAAAAAAAAAAAAAAAAACACCTAGCCTTATCTCTCACAATAACCCTTAACCTAACCCAAAGAATACCTCTACCTCTAGACCTAAACCTAGACCTAATTCTGGCCATAACCCTAACCCAAACACTGTCCCTTTCTGTAACACAAATCCTAGCTCTGAATTATATGCAAACCCAAAATCTAGCCATAACCCTAACAATAGACTTAGCCATAACCCTAACTCTAGGTCTTACATTACATATAGCCCTAATGTTAGCCCCAAACCTCACACAAAACCTAGCTCTAAGCGTAACCCTAACCCTAACCCTAGACCTAACCTTAACACTAACCCTTGCCTTGACCCTAACCCTAGCTCAAACACTAACCTTTGCCCAAATATAAATATAGGCCTAACACTGACCCTAACCCTAACCCTAGTCCTAATCCTAACCATAACCAAGGCCAAACCCTAGTTCTAAATTTATCCATTACCTTAAACATAACCCTAACCTTAAAGCTAAACCTATCTCTAAACTTAATCCTAACCCTAAACCTAGATGTTACACTAAACCTATCCATTGCCATAGCCCTAACCATAGCTCAAATCCTAACACTTACCCTAAAACTAACCCTAAGACTAACCCTAGGCTTAACCCTGGCCCTAACCCTAGCCCTAATCCTAACCATAACCCTAGCCCTAAACCTATCCATTACCCTAAACATAAGCCTAATGCAAATGCTAACCCAAGGCCTAACTCTAAACCTATCTCTAACACTAATCTTATACATTTCCTAAACCTACCCCAAACACTAAACCTAACTTTATTAATTACTCTAACCCAATTCCTAACCCTAATGCTAAATCAAGCCCTAAACCTAAACCATAACCTAAACCAAACTCTAAACAAGACACTTACCCTAACTATACACCTAGCTTTAAACCGCACCATTTCCCAAAAACTAACCCTTATAATAGACCTAGCCATAAACCTAACCTTAACACTATCCCTAAGCGTAACCCTAACTGACATTAGCTATAGACCTAATTCTCGCCCTAAACCTAACACAAACCCAAGCCCTCATCCAAGCCCTAAACCTAGCCTTAATCCTCACCTTAAACCTAACACTAGCCCAATCCCTAATTTTAACCCTCACCCTAGTTCTGAACCTAGGTATAACCACATCCCTTCCCCTAACCCTAACCCTAACCTGATCCAACACTAACACTAAAACTAACCCTAACCCAAACACTAATCCTAGCTCTAATCCTTGCCCTAATTTAGTGCTAATCGTAACTCTAACTCTAACCCTACTCATAAGACTAACTCTAACTCTTGCCCTAGACCTATTTCTAGTACTAACTCTATCTGTAATCATAACGCTAACACTACCCCTAACCTAACCACTAAACCTAGCCCAAATCCTAACCATAGATCTAAACATAACTCTAAATATAACCCTAACCCTAAGCCTGAACCTCACCCTTCCACTAGCCCTAACACTATCGCTAACCCTAAAACTAGTTCTAAACCTAGCTGTAGCTCTAAAACAAAACTGAGCCCTAGCCCTAACCCTAACACTAACCTAACTCTAACCTCAGACCTGATATTAGACCTAGCCCTATTTCTTGCCTTAACCTTAACACAAAACCTAACCTTACACCTACCCATAACTCTAGCCTTATTTCTAGTGTTATCCCTAACCCTACAACTAACACTGACCTTGACTTTGACCCTAACACTAACCCTATTTCAAATCATCACTCTTATCATAACCTAACCATAACACTAGACTGAGCCCTATCCCTAACTCTAAAAGTAGCTCTAATCGTAACCCTAGTTCTTATATTAGCCATAGCCCTACCCTAAACCTAACCTAATCTAAAACCTAGCCCTAACCCTAACACTAGCTTTAACCCTAACTTAACTCTAAACCTAATCCTAACCTTAGCCTTAATCCTAACCATAACCCTAGCACTAACTCTAGCTCTTGTCCTATCAATTACCTTAACACTAACCCTAACCTAATACTAATCCTAGAATAACCCTAACTCTATCCATAACCCTAACCCTATTCATTACCATAAACCTAACATGAACACTAAACATAACCATATCCATTATCCTAACACTAAACATAATCTAACCTAATTTGAGCCCTAACCCTAAACCTTAACCTAAACAAACCCTAACCATTACCCTGACCCTAATAATACCCCTATCTCCAAAAGTGACCCAAACCCTCAACCTAACCCATACACTATACATAGCCATAAACCTAACCCTGACATTATCCCTAACCATAACCCTAGACTTAACATTAGCCCTAGGCCTAATGTTAGCCATTATGCTAAAAAAAAATCCCTAATCCTGGCCCTAAACCTAGCCTTAATCCAAAGCCTAATCCTATCACTAGGACTAACCCTAAAGTGAAAACTCACCCTAGCCCTTAACCTAGCTATAATATTATACCGTACCCTAACCCTAATTCTAACCCTAGCCCTAAACCAAGGCTTAGCCCTAATACTAAACCTAGCTCTAATCCTAGACCTAATTTAGCCCTAACCCTAAATCTAATCATATCTCTAGCCCTAAGACTAACTCTAACTCTTGCCCTAGCCCTAGCCCTAGTTCTAACATTATCCCTTACGATGACCCAAAGCCTAGCCCTAACCCTATCCCCAAACTTAGCCCTAGCCCTAAACCTAGATCTAACCCTCACTCTAAATCTAGCCTTAACCTAAAACCTAAACCTCACCCTAACACTAGACCTAATTCTAATGCTAATTTGAAAACTATCCCTCACCATAGCCATAGCACTCAAACAAAACTGAGCTACAGCTCTAATCCTAAACCTTAACCTAAACAAAACACTAACAGTATGCCTTGCCCTTACCCTAGCCATAATTTGAGTCTTAAACCTAACCGTACAACTAATAATGACCCTTACTCTGAACCTAAAACTAACCTTAGCTCTAAACATCGCCCTAACTCTACACCTAACCCAAACACTAAACCTAGCCCTAACCCTAATCCTAAAACTAGCCCTAATCATAATGCCATGTCTTACATTAGCAATAGCCCTAACCCTAACACAAAACCTAGCCTTAATCTGAACCCTAACCCTAGCTTTAACGCTAACACAAACACTAACTCTAACCCTAACCCTATCCCTTACCCTATGGCAACCCTCACCCTAATGCTACCCTAGACCTAACCATAAACCTTAGCCTACCCCAAACCCTAACTCTATTACTAGTCCTAACCCTAGGTCTCATTCTATCTCAAACCATAACCCAAAAAATAAGCCTATCCATGACCCTTATTCTGACCCTAACACTAACCCTAGGTCTAAGCCCGAACCTAACCCTAAATCAAACACTAACACTAGCCCTATGGGTAAACCTATACCTAAACCTAACTGTAACATTAACACTAGACCTAAACTTAATCATAAATATAGCCATAACTCTAGTTATAGCCCTAAACAAAAACCTAGCTCCAGCACTAACAATAACCATTAGTCTAACGCAATGACTAACAATACCCCTAGAACTAACCCAAGTAAAAGTGTGCTCCTAAATGTAAATCTATTGCTAACCTGAACACTGACCCTTACCCTAACACAAACCCTATCTCTAAACCTTATACTAACCCACACCTTCCCTAACACTAGACCTATCCATAACCATAACCTTAAAACTAGCCATAACCATAATCCTAGTTCTTACATTACCCATAGTCCTAACACTAGGCATAAACCTCCTCCCAATACCTAGCCCTAAATGTAGCAATAAAACTAGCTGTAAGCCTAATCCTAACCTTAGCCCTAGCCCTAACCCTCACACTTGCCTTGCCCAATATCATAGAAATTTGAAGAAAACTAGGGCCAAGCTGAAGCTCTCTGCACAGACGGAAGTCTCTGCTGTGCATGTGCTCTCAGCTCAGACGGAAGTCTCAGCTGTGTGTGAGCTCTTCATGCAGAGGGAAGTCTTGGCTGCGGGTTCGCTCTAGGCTCAGACAGAAGTCTCTGCTGTGCAGGCGCTCTTGGCGCAGAGGACAGGTGGCACAGAACACAGAGGCTTTGCTTGTGGATCACCAGGCCAAGCTCTGGTCATGGCCAAAGGTCACCCCAGAACCACCCACCTCACCAAACACCCTACACAGGTAACAGATGGAATGCATCTTGGAAAACCTTACTCACAATCTGTCAGTGACCGTGGCTACCAGCTCAGTTCTGCGGCTGCTCAGGTACCCAGTTTTCAACTACCCTACCTCCAGCTGTGATAACTCAAGATTTTTCTCACAAGCTGTTTTTTTTTTTTTTTTGTTTTGTTTTTTTTTTTAATTTGGGGGGGCGTAGGTATCAATGCAGAACAGCAACTGTACAGGTACCTGGTTTCCAACTCAGAGACTAAGAGTAGGGAGGCTCCAGGTAGAAGCTCAAGCCCTCTCAAACTGGCTACCTCCACCACCCTTAGCACAGAGACTCAAGCTAGGAATATAAAACTCAACCTACTGGAAGAAAACAGAGTTCTGAGAGACTTTTCTATTCTGGCTCTATTCATCTATTCTCCTCTACCCCCTCTGACCCTCACAATCTCAACGTATGTGAAACCAAGAACTTTGCATGAAATTGGACTTTAATAACTGAATCACCAGAATTGTTTAATACAGAGGAATTGCATAGGCCCATCTCAGCCCCCCTTTATTTTATATTATTTTCATTTTCCCTATCTTTCTTTCTTGTTTTTTTTTTCCTTCTTTTTTCTACCTCCTTCTATCCCACTTTCAACCTCCAAATTTTACTATTTATACATAGGTTAATTTTAGGAATACTGATAAGGAATTTCAATTTATACATTCTTCCATAAATTACCCCTGTCTATTCATTACAGTTCTCCTCCAATTTACTAAGATAGATTAATCTCATACCCTCACTCCTTTCTGCCTTAACATAGCATCCTACCCCTGACCATCAGTTCTCTATACACCACCAGAAATGGTATGTCTTTTATGAAACTAATGACTATATTCTAAATAATAATTGAAGCCAACATCTGTAGACATAGAATCTAAATATAAATTTATTCATAATGGTTAGGCTTAGGCTTTGGGTTAGGGTTAGATTTAGAGTTAGGATTTGATCTATGGTTTGGGCTAGGACTAAGGATTGGGCAAGGTTTAGGACTAGGTTTAGGGTTAGGGTTAGGGTTATGGTAAGGGATAGGGTTAGAACTAGTGATAGGCTAGTGTGAGAGAGTTAGTCATAGGGCTAGGGCTAGGGTTATGTTTAGGGCTAAATTAGGGCTAGGTTTAGTGTTAGGTTTAGACTTCAGGTTAGGGTTAGAGTTAGGGTTATATGTAGGTTAAGAGAGTGGGTTATAGGTAAGTTTTGGGCTAGGGCGAGGGTGAGTATTAGGGTTAGGGCTAGGGTTAGGGTTAGGGTTATGATTAAGGCTAGTCTTAGGGCTAGAATGAAGGCTAGTGTTTGTGTTAGGCTAGGACTAGTATTAGGGCTAGGGCTAATGCCAGGTCTAGGTTTACAGTTAGGGATAGATTTAGTGTTAGGTTTATGTCTTGGTCCAGTGTAAGGCATTAGTTTAGGGTAAGGGTTATTTTTAGAGCTAGGGTTATTATTAGGGTCAGGTTCAAGTTTAGGGTTTGGTTTATGTTAGAGGTAAGTTGTAGGGCTTGAATTAGCATTTGGTTTAGTGTGAGGGTTAATGACAGAGTTAGGTTTAGGGTTTAGATGTGGTTTAGTGTAATGGATAGGGTTAAGGTTAGGCCTAATGTTTAGCATAATGGTTAGGATTATCATTAGGATAATGGATAGGGTTAGACCTAAGATTAGGGCTAGGGATATGTATAGGATTAGGGACTATTTTTAGGTTAGGGTTAGGTTTAAGTTTAGGGTTAAAACTAGATTTAGGACTCTGATTAAGGCTAGGTTTGGGGATAGGTTAGGGCTAGGGTTATGGCTACAGGTAATGTACGAAGTAGGGTTATGATTAGCACTAGTTATAGGGTTAGGGTTAGGGCTAGGTCTAGTGTTAGGGTTAGGTTTATGGTTATGACAATATTTAGAACTACATTTAGTGTTAGGGTCAGAGTCAGTGTCCATATTACTTTTCAGGTTAGGATTAAGACTGGAATTAGAGATAGGTGTAGGGCTAGGTGTAAGGTTAGGGTTTGGTTTAGGTTAAGGGTTAGGATTAGGGCTATGACTCGGTTTTCTTTTAGGGCTAGGGGTAGGGTTAGGGCTAGTTTTAGGATTAGTTTTAGGGTTAGGGCTAGTGTTAGTGTGAGTTTTAGGCTTAGGTTTAGGGTTAGATTTAGAGTTAGGTTTAGATCTAGGGTTTGAGCTAGGGTAAAGGATAGGGCTAAGTTTAGGGCTAGGTTTAGGGTGATGGTAAGGGATTGGTTTAGAACTCGCTATAGGGCGAGGGTGAGAGTTAGAGTTAGTCTTAGGGCAAGGGTTAGTGTTAGGGTTAGGCCTAGGGTTAGGGCTAGGGTTAATGTTAGGTTTAGTGTTAGGGTTAGGTATAGGGTAAGAGTTGGGATTTCAGCTAGTTTTATGGCTAGGGTGAGGTTTATAATTAGGGTAAGTGTTAGGTTTATGATTAAGGTGAAGTTTATGTCTAGGATATGGGCTAGGGTTTGTGTTAGGGGTAGGAGTAGGATTAGAGCTAGGGCAAAAGTCAGGTCTACGGTTACATTTAGGGATAATCTAGGGTTCGGTTTATAGCTAGGTTTATTTTAAGGGTTAGGTTTATGGTTAGGGTCAAGTTTACAGCTAGGGTATTATTAGGGTTAGGTTCAGGATTAGGGTTTTTGTTAGGTTAGGTTTAGGCTTAGGGCTCGAATTAGCATTATTGATAAGGATAGTGTAATGATAGTTTTAGGTTTAGGGTTCAGGTTAAGTTTAGGGTAATTTATAGGGTTAAACGTTAGGTATAGTTTTAGGTTTTGGCCTAGGGTTAGCATAAGGGTTAGGGTTATCATTAGAGTAATTGTTAGGTTAGAGCTAGGATTAGGGCTAGGGTTATGCTAAGGACTAGGTCTAGGCTTAGGTTTAGGCTTAGGGTTAGGACTATGGTTAGGTTTAGGATTAGCTTTAGGGTTAAAGCTAGGGTAGACCTTGGATTAGGGCTAGGTTTTGCAATAGGTTAGGGCTACAGCTAATGTAATAACGTGTTATGATTCAGGCTAGTTTTAGGGTGAATGTTAGGGCTAGGTATAGTTTTAGGGTTAGGTTTAGGGTTGGGGTGGTGTTTAGAGCTAGGGTTACTGTTAGTGTCAGGGTCAGTGTTCAGGTTAGTATTATGGTTAGAATTAAAGCCAGAATTAGGTCTAGGGGAAGAGATAGTGTTTGTCTTAGGCTAAGGTTATTGTTAGGGTATGTCTAGGTTTTTCATTAGGTCTAGGGTTCGAGATATGGCTAGATTTATGATTAGGATTAGGTCTAGGGCTAGTGTTAGGATTAGGTTTAGGTATAATGTCACCTGACGGACTACTGTTAGGGTTCAGTTTAGGGTTAGGTTTAGGTTTAGACCTATGATTAATTTTAGGGTCAGAATAAGGGTCAGGGTTAGGGTTGGGATTGGGTTATGGTTAGAGCTAGAATGAGTGCTAGTGTGAGGACTAGTAATAAGGTTATGTTTGTGTTAGGTTTGGGATTAGGGTGAGCATTAGGGTTAGGGTTTGGCTTAAGGTAAGGGATAGGGTTAGAGCTACGGTTAGGGCTTGAAATAGGGCAAGGGTTAGGTTAAAGCTAGGTTTAGGGCTCGGATTAGGGCTAGTATTGTGTTAGGTTTAGGGCTAGGCAACGGCTAATGTAAGAACTAGGGTTACAATTAGGGTGAATTTTGGGGTTATGGTTACGGGTTAAACCTCTAGTGTTAGGATTAGTTTTAAGGTTAGGGTAATATTTAGAGCAAATGCTAGTGTTAGGTTAATAGTCAGGGTCACAGTTAGTTTTAGAGTTAGGGTTAGGATTCCAAATAAGGGTAGGGTTACTGTAAGGGTTTTGTTTAAGGTTAGGGTGGTGTTTAGAGCTATGGTCGGTGTTAGGATATGAGTCAGAGTCAGGGTTAATATTCAGGTTAAGGTTAGGACTCGAATTAGGGCTAGGGTTACGTCTAGGTGTAGTATTAGGATTTGGTTTAAGTTAAGGTTTAGTGTTAGGGCTATTACTCGGTTTCCTTTTACTGCTAGGGTTAGGGTTATGGCTAGTTTCATGATTAGTGTTAAGGTTAGTGCTAGTATTAATGTTAGGCTTAGGCTTAGGTTTAGTGTTAGAGTTAGAGTTAGAGTTAGAGTTAGATCTAGGGTTAGGACTAGAAATAAGGATTAGGCAAATGTTATGGCTACGTTTATGGCTATGTTTAGGGCTAGGGTTAGGGTTAAGTTAAGGGATTAGAAGGTTAGAACTAGGGATATTGCTAGTGTGAGAGGTAGAGTTAGTCTTAGGGCTATGGTTAGTGTTAGAATTAGGGATAGGGTTAAATTAGGGCTAGGATTAGGACTAGGGTTAGTGTTTAGCTTAGGTCTATTGTTACTGTTAGAGTTAGGATTAAGTTTAGGGTAAAGGATGGTGTTATAACTAGGTTAAGTGGGAGGGTGAGGGTTAGAATTAGGTTAGGGCTATGGTTAAGGCTAGGGTTATGATTAGGAGTAGGTTTAGGGCTAGGATGAGGGCTAGGGTTTGTTTTAGGTTTAGGGCTAGGATTAGGGCTAGGGCTAATATCAGGTCTTGGGTTATGGTTAAAGATAGTTTTAGTGTTAGGTTTATGGCTACATGTAGAGTAAGGGTTAGTTTTAGGGTTAGGTTCAGGTTTAGAGCTAGAACTATTTTTCAGTCAGGGTCTGGGTTAGGGTTTGAGATATGTTAAGTTTTAAATTTAGGGCTCAGGTTAGCACTAGAGTTAGTATTATGTTAATGATAAGGTGAGGTTTAGAATCTAGGTTTCGGTTAGGGTAATGGAATGGGTTAAGATTAGGGATAGGGTTAGGTTTAGGACTAGGTTTAGCATTAGAGTTTGGGTCCTGTTTATGGCAATGGATAGGGTTAGAGCTAGGATTAGGGCTAGGGTTATGTTTATGATTAGGGCTAGGGTTAGGGTTAGGATTAGTGTTACAACTTGGGTTATGGCTCGGATTAGGGCTAGGTTTTGTGTTAAGTTAGTGCTAGAGTTAGGGTTATGGCTAATGTAAGTACCAGGGTTATGTTTAGTGCTAAATTTGGGGTTAGAGTTGGGGCTATGTCTAGTCTTAGGTTTAGGTTTAGGATTAGGGTTATGTTTAGAGCTAAGGTTAGTGTTATGGTCAGAGTTAGGGCCAGGGTTAGTCTTAGTGTTTGGATTAAAACTCAAATTAGGGCTAGGGTTAGGGTAAAGGTTTGGTTTAGGTTAAGGTTTAGGGTTAGGGCTATCGTTCAGTTTTGTTTTAGGGCTAGGGCTAGGGTTAGGGCTAGTTTTAGGATTAGCATTAGGGTTAGCGCTAGTGTGAGAGTTAGAATTAGTGATAGGGCTAAAATTAGATTTAAGGTTTGGGATAGGGTTAAATTAGGGCTAGGAGTAGGGCTAGGGTTACTGTTTAGCTAAGGCCTAGCGATAGGGTTAGGGTTAGGTTTAAGTTTAGGATAAAGAATGGTGTTACAGCTAGGTTTAGACGTAGGGTGAGGGTTAGAGTTAGGGTTAGGGCTAGGGTTGGAGTTAGGGTTATGATTAAGGCTAGGTTTAGGACTAGGATGAGGGATAGTGTTCATTTTAGATTCAGGGCTAGGATTAGTGCTAGGGCTAATATCAGGCTAGGGTTATGGTTAAAGATTTTTTTTAGGGTTAGGCTTATGGCTACATCTAGTGTAAGGGTTAGGTTTAGGGTAAGAGTCATGTTTAGAGCTCAGGGAATTATTAGGATTAGGATTTGGCTTAGGTAAGGATTTAGGTTTATGGCTCAAATTAGCAATAGTGTTAGGGTTAGGGTATAGTTAGTGTTTGTTTTAAGGTTCAGGTTTGTTTTAGGGTAATTGATACAGTTAGCATTAGAGATAGGGCTAGGGTTAGGCTTAGGGTTAGCATTAGAGTAAGGGTTATGGTTAGGGTAATTGATAGGTTTAAAACTACTATTATGGTTAGGAATATGCCTTGAGTTAGGGTTAGCGTTAATGTTAGAACTAGGTTTAGGGTGAGGATTAGGGTTATGTTTAGCATAAAGGTTAGGTTTTGTGCTAGGGTTAGGGCTAGGTTTAGGGTTAAGTCTAGGGATAGGATTACAGTAGGTTTAGGGTTAGGGTGGTGTTTTGAACTAGATGAGTGTTAGGATATAAGTCAGGTAAATGGTTAATTTTAAGATTATGATTAGGACTTGAATTAGGGCTAGGGTTAGGTCTAGGTGTAGTGCTAGGGTTTGGTTTAAGTTAAGGTTAATGTTAGGCCAGTTGCTCGATTTTGTTTTAGTGCTATGATTAGGGTTAGGGATAGTTTTATGATTAGCTTTAGGGTTAGGGCTAGGGTTATGGTTAGGTTTAGGATTAAGGCTAGATTTATGGCTAGGATTAGGGCTAGGTTTTGTGTTAGGTTTAGGGCAACAATTAGGGCTGGGACTAATGTCAGGTCTAGGTTTATAGTTAGTGATATTTTTAGGATTAGTTTTATAGCAAGGTCAAATTAAAGTGTTCCGTTTAGGGAAAGGGTCAGATTAAGATCTGGGGTATTATTAGGGTCAGGGTCAGGCTTTGGGTTTGGGTTAGGTTAAGTTTTAGTGTTAAGGCTCAAATTAGCATTAAGGTTAGAATTAGGGTTAGGGTAATGGATAGTGTTAGGTTTAGGGTTAGGTTCGGTTTAAGGTAATGGATATGGTTAGGGTTTGTGATAGGTTTAGGGTTAGGCCTAGGGTTAGCATTAGGGTTATAGTTATCGTTAGGGTAATTTATAGGTTTAGACGTACGGTTAGGGCTAGGATAATGGTTAGGATTAGGTCTAGAGTTAGCGTTGGGGTCAGGGTTAGGGCGAGGGTTACACTTAGGATTATGTTTAGGGTACAATTTAGGGTTTGAGCTAGGAATTTTGCTATGGCAAAGATTAATTCATGGCTTGGTCTAGGGTTATGGTCATGGTTACTGTAACGGTTAGGGCTAGGGTTATCATTAGGATTAGGGTCATAGGTTTAGATGTCAGGTGAAAGATAGTTTTAGGTTTAGGTTATCGTTAGGTTTAGGTTTAGGATTAGGGTTAGCATTTGAGCTATCTTAGGTTTAGGGTTAGGGTTAGGTTAGGTTCACTGTTAGTTCTAGGGTTAGGTTTATGTTTAGGGTCAGGGTAGGTTTAGCTTTTGGTCTAGTGTTATCATTAGGGTTAAGTTTAGGGTTAGAGTAATGGATAGGGTTCAAGCTAGGGTTAGGGCGTGGGTTAAGGTTAGGATTAGGGCTGGGTTTAGGTTTAGGATTTGACCTTGGGTTAGTGTTATGGTTAGATTAAGTGTAAGGGTTAGGGATTGAGCTAGGTTTATGTCTAGGGAATGGGTTAGGTTTACAGTCTGGGCTAGGGTAGATTTATGGTTAGGTTAAGGGCTAGGGTAGCATTACATTTAGGGTTATTGTTAGCATAATGGATAGAATTAGAGCTAGGGTTTGGTCTATGGTTAGAGTTAGGATTAGGGCTAGAATTAGGGTGAGGTTTAGGGTTTGGGCTAGGGTTATTTTATGGTAAGGTTTAGTGTTTGAGCTAGGGTTAGGGCTAGAACCAGGGTTAAGGTTAGGGTTAGGGCTAAGTTTAGGTTTAGAGTTACGCTTAGGGTTAGGTTTAGGGCTGTAATTCGGGCTGGGTTTTGTGTGATGTTAAGGGCTACTCTTAGCTATATGGGTAATGTAAGAGCAAGAGTAATGGTTTTGGCTATATTTAGAATTCATCTAGTGTTAGGGTTAGTTTTTGGCATAGAATAAAGTTTAGACCTAGGGTTTTTGTTAGGGTAAATGCCAGGGTTCAGGTTAGGATTAGGTTTAGGCTTAGGTCCAGAATGAGGACTAGGGTTAGGTCTAGGGGTAGAGTTAGAGTTTGGTTTAAGTTAAGGGTTATTGTTAGGGCTAAGGATAGGGTATGGCTATATTTAGGATTAGGTTTAGGCCTAGGGCTAGTGTTATTGTTAGGTTTAGGTTTAGGGTTAATGGTAGGGCTAGTGTTATTTTTCGATAAGGTTTAGGGTCAGGTTTGAACCTAGGTTTAGTGTTAGGGTCAGAATAAGGGTCAGGGTTATAGTTAGGGTTTGGGTTAAGTTTAGAGCTACAATGAGGGTTAGGATTAGGACTAGTAATAGAGTTAGTGTTTGGGGTAGGCATAGAATTAGTGTTAGGACTAGGGTAGCAATAGGGTGAGGGTTTGACTAAGTGTAAGAAATAGAGTTTGAACTAGGATTAGGACTAGGGATAGGGTTAGGGTTAGAGCCAGGGTTGGGATTAGGGTTAAAACTAGGGTTAGGCCTTGGATTAGGGCTAGGTTTTCTGTTAGGTTTAGGACTATGGCTAATTTAAGAACTGGCATTACGATTAGGGCTAGTTTTAGTGTTAGGTTTAGGGCGAGGTCTAGTGTGAGGATTAGGTTTAGGGATAGGGTGATGTGTAGAGCTAGGGTTAGTGTTAAGGTCAGAATCAGGGTTAGTATTAGTTCTAGGGTTGGGGTTAGGACTCGAATTAGGGCTAGGTTTAGGGCTAGTTGTAGGGTTAGCGTTTGCTGTATGTTACGGGTTAGGGTCAGTGAAATGGCTCGGTTTTGTTTGAGAGCTAGTGCTTGGGTTGGGGCTAGTTTTCAAATTAGCATTAGGGTTACAGCTAGTGTTAGGGTGTGGTTTAGGCTTAGGTTTAGGGTTAGATTTAGAGTTAGGGTTAGATCTAGGTTTAGGGCTACATTGAAGGTTAGGGCTAGGGTTAGGGCTAGGATTTGAGTTATTATAAGGGTTAGGGTTAGAACTAGGGATAGGGATAGGGCAAGAGAGTTAGTGTAAGGATTAGATTTAGGGTTAGAATTAGGCTTCATTAGAGCTAGAATTAGAGCTAGGTTCATGGTTAGGGTTATGGTTATGGATATGGTTAGGTTTGATGTTATAGCTAGCTTAGAACTAGAGCGAGGGTTAAAATTAGGTCTAGGTCTTTGGTTAGAGTTAGGTTTAGGATTAAGGCTAACATTAGAGCTAGGATTAGGGCTAGAGTTTGTTTTCGGGTTTTGACTTCATTAGGGCTATGTCTAATGTTAATTCTAGGGTTATGGTTAGAGATAGTTTTAGGGTTAAGATAATTAGGGTTAAGATTAGGTTAATGGATATGATTAGGTTTAGGGGTCAGGTTAAGTTTAAGGCAATGTATAAGTTTAGGGTTAGAAATATGTTTAGGGTTATCTTAGGGTTAGCACTAGGGTTAGGATTAGGATTGGGGTAATGGATAGGGTTACACCTTGGGTTAGGTCTAGGTTTATGGTTATGATTAAGTCCAGGTTTAGGGTTAGGTTTTGGGTTATGTCAGAGTATTGGGTTGTTTTTTAGGGCTAGGGCTAGGTTAGGGCTAGTTTTAGGACTAGCATTAGTTTACGGCTTGTGTTAGTGAGAGGTTTAGCTTAGGATTAGGGTTAGATTTAGAGTTAGGGTTTGATATAGGATTAGGGCTATAGTTAGGGTTAGGGCTAAGGTAAGTCAAGTGATAGGATTATGGTAAAGGATAGGGTTAGAAATAGAAATAGGGCTAGGACGAGAGTTAGAGTAAGTTTTAGGGCTAGGGTTAGGTTAGGTTTAGGGCTAAATTAGGGTTAGGCTAATCAGGGTCTGTGTTCGGATTAGTGTTAGGGTTAGGGCTAGAGCCAGAATTAGGATTGGTTAGGTCTAGAGGTAAGGTTAGTCTATGGCTAGGTCTAGTGTAAGGGTTAGGGTTAGGGTAAGGGTCAGGTTTAGAGCTAGGGTTATTATTAGGATTAGAATTAGGTTTCAGGTTTGGTTTAGTTTAGGGTTTAGGTTTAGACTTGAATTAGCATTAGGGTTTGGTTAGGGTAATGATAGGTTTGGGTTTAGGATTCATGTTAGGTATAGGGTTATTGATAGGGTTAGAATTAGCAAACAGGATAGGGTTAGGCCTAGGGTTAGTCTTAGGGTTATGGTTGTGCTTAGGGTAAGGGATATGGTTAGGGCTAGGGTTATGGTTATTATTAGGGCTAGAGTTAGGTTTATGCCTAGGGTTAGGGTTAGGTTTAGGTTTAGCTTATGGTTTAGAGTTTGAGCTATGGTTAGCACCAGGGCAAGGGTGAGGTTTAGGTTTAGATCTGGGTTATAGTTAGGGTTAGGTTCAAAGTTAGTGTTAAGATTAGGGCTAGGGTTATCATTAGGTTTAGGTATTGGAAAGGGTTTGATGTCATGTTAGGGTTCAGGTTAGAGATAGGTTTAAGCTAAAGTTTAGTGTTAGGGATAGGTTTAGTGTTAGATATAGGGTAATGGTTAGGGTTTGAGCAAGGGTTATCTTTATGGCAAGTGTTAGGTTTATGGTTATGTCTAGGTTATTGTTAGGTTAGATTTAGGTAAGGGCTAGGGTTATCATCAGGGTTAGGGTTTGGGTTAGAGTAATTGGTATGTTTAGAGCTAGGATTAGGGCTAGGGTTATCATTAAGTTTAGGGTTAGAGTTAGGGTAATATGTAGGCTTAGAGCTAGGGTTAGGGATAGGGTTAAGTTTAGTATTAGGGCTAGGGTTTAGGTTAAGTTTAGGTTTAGGCCATGGGTTAGTTTTATGGTTAGGTTAAGTATAAAGGTTAGGGATAGAGCTACAGTACGGACCAGGATGAAGATTAGGGTTAGAGTCAGTGTGAGGGTTAGGGCTAGTGTTAGCATTAGGGTTATGGTTAGGATAGGGTAATGGATAGAGTTAGAGGTAGGTTTTGGCCTATGGTGATGGCTAGTCTCAGGGTTAGTGATATGGCTAAGTCTAGTGTTAGGGTTATGTGTTTTGTTAGTATAAGGTTTAGTGCTAGGGTTTTTGTTAGGGTAAGGGTCAGTGTTCGGTTTAGGGTTACCTTTATTGTTAGGGCCAGCATTAGGACTATGGTTTGGTCTAGGCGTAGGTTTAGTGTTTGGTTTATGTTAAGGGTTATTATTAGGGCTAGGACTAAGTTTTTGATTAGGGATAGGCCTGGAGTTATCACTAGATAATAGATTAAGTGTAGATCTAGGTCTAGTGTTAGTGTGAGGTTTAGTTTTAGGGATACAGGTAGTGCTACGTTAGGTGTCTGTTTAGGGTTAGGGTCAGGTTTATACCTATGGTTAATGTTAGGGTCAGAATAAGGGTCAGGGTTAGTGTTAGTGTTTGGGATAGTGATAGAGCTAGATTAAGGATTAGGGTTAGGACTAGTAATAGATTTAGTTTTGGAGTTCAGCTAAGAATTATGTTTAGGACAAGGGTAGATTTAGGGTTATAGTTTGGCTTAGGGTAAGGGATAGGTTTAGCCCTAGTGTTAGGTTTAGGGTAATGGCTAGGGTTAGATTTAGGATTCAGGTTAAAGCTAGGGTGAGAGCTTGGATTAGGTCAAGGCTAGGTTTTGTGTTAGCTTTATGGCTACGGCTAATGTAAGAACTAGGGTTACAATTAGGGCCAGTTTTAGGGTTAGTGTTATGTCTAGGTTTACGGCTAGGGTGATGATTAGAATTATGTTTAGGTCTAGGGTTAGGTTTGTGTTAGAATTAAGACTAGATTTTGGGTTAGGATGAGGGGTAGGGTTTGTGTTAGGGTTAGGGCAAGTTTTAGGGATACGGATAATGTCATGCTCAGGGTTACAGCTAGGGATAGTTATAGGGTTAGGTTCATGCTTAGGTCTAATGTTAGGTTTAGGGTAAGGCCCAGGTAAAGATAAAGGTGTATTTTTATGGTAAGGGTCAGGTTTCAAGTTTGTGTTAGGTTAATTATTAGGGTGAGGGCTCAAATTAGTGTTAGGGTTAGATTTAAGGTTAGGTTTATGGATAGGTTTGGTTTAGGATTCAGGATAAGATTAGGGTAATTGGTAGGTTTAGGGTTAGTGATAGGGTTAGGGTTAGGCCTAGGGTTAGCATTTGGGTTAGGTTATTGTTAGCATAATGAACAGCATTAGATCTAGGGTTAGGGCTAGGTTTTGGGATAGGATTAGGGCTAGAGTTAGGGTTAGGGCTAGGTCTAGGGTTAGGGTTTGGGTTAGGATTAGGGTACAGGTTACATTTTGAGCTATGGATAGTGCGAGGGTGAGGATTAGATTTAGGATCATGTCTAGGGTTAGATTTAAGGTTAAGGTTTGGTTTAGTTTATTGTTAGGGCAAAGGTTATTTTTAGAGTTAGATTAATGGATAGCATTAGATGTCGGGTTAGGTTTAGGGGTAGTTTTACCTTTAGGGTTAGTGTTAAAGTTAGAGCTAAGATTATCATTTGAGTTAGGATAATGGATAGGGTTAGATGTCAGGTTAGGGTAAGGGGTAGTTTCATGTTTAGGGTTAGTGTTAGGGTTTGGGCTAGGGTTAGTGTTAGAGTAAGTGTTAGGGTTTTATCTAAAGTTAAGGCTATGATGAGGGTTATGTTTAGGGTTAGGTCTAGGATTAGGTTTACAATTAGGGTTACAACTAGGGTTATCATTAGGGTTAAGGTTCTGTTTAGGGTAATGGATAAATTTAGAGATAGTATTAGGGCTAGTGTTAACATTATGATTAGGGCTAGGATTAGGATTCAGATTAGGGATAGGACTAAGCTTATGTGTAGGGTACAGTTTTGGGTTTTATCTAGGGTTAGGTCTAAGGCAAGGGTGAGGGTTAGCATGAGGGTTAGGCTTACGGTAAGGAATAAGGTTAGGTTAGGGGTAGGGTTAGGGTTAGGGCTAGAGCCAGAATTAGGACTGGTTAGGTCTAGAGGTAAGGTTAGTGTATGGCTTAGTTTAAGGGTTATCATTAGAGCTAGGACTAGTTTTTGTTTACGTCTTGGTTAATGATATGACTGGATTTATGATTAGGTTTAATCTAGAGCTACTATTAGGGTTAGGTTTAGATATAGGGTTATGGGTAGGGCTAGTGTTAGGGTTTGGTTTAGGTTCAGGGTCAGAATAAGGTCAGGGTTAGGGTTCGAATTTGTGTTATGATTATAACAAGAATGAGGGCTAGTGTTAGGACTAGTAATAGGGTTAGGGTTTGGGTTAGACTAAGGATTAGTTTTAGGACTAGTGTTAGCATTAGGGGTGGGGTTTGGCTAGGGTAAAGTATAAGTTTAGAGATAGGGTTAGAGCTAGGGTTCGGGTTAGGGTTAGGGCTGGTGTTAGGGTTAGGTTTAGGGTAAAAGCTAGGGTTAGGTCTCAGATTTGGGCTAGGTTTGTGTTAGCATTAGGTTTAAGGTTACAGCTAATGTATAATCTAGGTTTATGATTAGAACTACTATTAGAATTAGGGTTATAATCAGGTCTAGTGTTAGGTTAAGTTTTAGGTTTAGGGTGATGTTTAGAGGTAGGTTTAGTGTTAATATCAGAGACAGGTTAGGGGTAGATTTAGGGTTAGGATTAGGACTTAAATTAGGGCTAGGCTTAGGGCTAGATACAAGCTTATGGTTTTGATTAGGTAAAAGTTTAGGGTTATTGTTATGGCTCAGTTTTGTTTTATATTGAAGCCTATGGTTAGAGCTAGTTTTAGGATTGGCAGTAGGGTTAGGGCTAGTGTTAGTGTTAGGTTTAGTTTTAGAAATAGAGTTAGGTTTTGATCTAGGGTTAGGTCAAATTGTACGGTTAGGACTTGGGTTATTCTAGGCTATGTCTAGGAATAAGATTATGGTAAGTGATAGTGTTAGAAATAGGGCTGGGCTCGGGCGAGAGTTATAGTTAATCTTA
Source organism: Marmota monax (assembly GCF_021218885.2). Classification (NCBI taxonomy): domain Eukaryota; kingdom Metazoa; phylum Chordata; class Mammalia; order Rodentia; family Sciuridae; genus Marmota; species Marmota monax. The sequence continues at coordinate 142,834 of NW_026695125.1, read as the reverse complement.
AAGCTAGGATTAGAGTTAGGGTTAGGATTAGGGCTAGGGTTAGTGTTAGGGTTATTCCTAGGGTTAAGGTTAGGGCTAGGTTTAATGTTAATGTTAAGGTCGGGGTTAGGTTTAGGGTAAGCATTGAGGTTATAACTAAGTTTAGGGCTAGGAAAAGGGTTAGAATTAGGGTTAGAGTTATGACTAAGGCTAAGTTTTAGGCTAGAATAAGAGCTAGAGTTTGTGTTTGTGTTAGGGCTAGGATTAGGGTTAGGGCTATTGTCAGGTTTAGGGTTACATTAATGATAGGTTTTGGCTTATGTTTATGTTTAGGTCTAGTCTGAGGGTTAGATTTAGGGTAAGGGTCAAGTTTAAAGCTCTGTGTAGTATTAGGGTCAGTATTTGGCTTAAGGTTTGGTTTAGGTTAATGTTTAGGTTTAGGGATCGAAATAGCATTAGGGTTAGAATTAGGGTTAGGGTAATGAATAAGCTTAGGGTTAGGGTTCAGGTTAGTTTTAGGGCAATGGATAGGTTTAGGGATTGCGATAGGATTAGGGTTAAGAGTAGGATTAGCATTAGGGTTAGGATTGTATTTAGTGTAGTGGATAGAATTAGAGCTAGGTTTAGGGCTAGGCTTATGGTTATGATTAGGATTAGGGTTATGGTACTTGATATAATTAGAGGTATGGTTAGGGCTATGTTTAATGTTAGGATTAGAGCTAGTGTTAGGTTTGTGTTTGGGATAAGGCTAGGGTTATGTTAAGCGTAAAAGTTAGGCTTTGAGCTAGGGTTACGTCTAAATCGAGGTTTAGGGTTAGGGTTAGGGCTAGGGTTAGGTTTAGGGTTACACTTAGGGCTATGTTGAGGCCTAAAATTACAGCTAGGTTTTGGGCTAGTTTAGGCCTAGGGTTAGGGCCATGGGTAATGTAAGAGCTAGCGTTAAAATTAGGGCTAGTTTTAGGTTTAGGGTTATGGCTAGGTCTAGTGTTAGGATTAGGTTTGGTTTAGAGTGAGCTTTGGAGCTAGGATTATGTTAGGGTCAGGGCCAGTGTTCAGGTTAGAGTTAGTGTTGGGTTTAGTGCCAGAATTAGGACTAGGGTTAAGTCTAGGTGTAGGGTTAGTGTTTGGGTTAGGTTAAGGTTGGTGTTCAGGCCTAGGGCTAGAGATATGGCTAGATTTAGGATTAGGTTTAAGTGTAGGGCTAGTGTTAGGTTTAGGTTTATTTATATGATTACTGGTAGGGCTAATGATAGGGTTCATTTCTGGGACAGGGTCAGGTTTATACCTGCTGTTAGTATTAGGGTCAGAATAAGTGTCAGGGACAGGGTTTGTTTTTTGGTTAGGGTTAGAGCTGGAATGAAGTTTAGGGTTAGGTCTAGTCATTGGGTTAGTGTTTGGGTTAGGCTAAGAATTAGGGTTAGGACTAGGGTTAGCATTAGGTTTAGGGTTTAGTTTAAGGTAATGGATAAGGTAAAAGCTAGGGTTAGATCTAGGGTTAGGGTATGGATTAAGGGTAGTTTTAGGGTTAGGGTTAAAACTAGGGTTAGCGCTCGGTTTACGGTCAGGTTTTGGGTTAGGTTGTGACTAGTGTTAGGCCTACAACTAATGTATAAACCAGGGTTATGATTAGGGCTACTTTTTGGGTAAGTGTTACATCTAGATCAAGTGTTTGGGTTAGGCTTACCGATTTCATGATGTTTAGAGCTAGGTTAGTGTTAGATTCAGGGTCATTGTTCAGGTTATAGTTAGGGTTAGGGTGAAACCCAGAATTATCACTAGAGTTAGGTCTAGGGGTAGGATCAGTGTTTGTGTTAGGTTAAGGTTTATCATTAGGACTAGGGCTAGGTGTTTGTTTAGGTCTAGGGCTAGAGATATGGCCAGAGTCAGGATTAGGTTTAGGACTAGGGCTAGTGTTAGGTTTAGGGTTAGGTATAGGTTTATTGCTAGTGCTAGTGTTAGGGTTTGGTTTATGGTTAGGTACAGGTTTAGACATACAGTTACTGTTAGGGTCAGGATAAGTGCCAGGGTTAGGTTTCGGGTTTGGGTTATGGTTAGAGCTAGAATGAGGGCTAGGTTTAGGACTAGTAATAGCGTGACGGTTTAGGTTAGGCTAAAGTTAAGGGTTAGGTTTATGGCTATGTTTAGTGTAAGTGTTAGGTTTTAGGTCGGGGTCAAATTTAGAACTGGGGTATTATTAGGGTCAGCTTCAGGTTTATGGTTTTGTTTAGGTTCGGGTTTAGGGTTAGGGCTCAAATTAGCATTAGGGTTTGGTTTAGGGTAATGATAGTGTTTGGTTTAGGGTTCAGGTTAGATTTAGCATAATGGATAGGTTACGGTTAGGGATAAGATTAGATTTAGGCCTAGGGTTATCATTATAATTAGGGTAATGTTTAGGGTAATTGATAGGTTTAGGCTAAATTTAGTGCTAGGGTTATGGATAGGATTAGGACTAGGGTAAGTTTTAGGGTTATAGGTTTGTTTTGTGTTAAGTTTAGGGCTAGAGTTATGGCTAGGGCAAATGTCAGGCCTAGAATTTTGGCTAGCGATAGTTTCAGGGTTACGTTTGTGGCTAGGTCTGGTATAAGGATTAGTTTTAGTGGTAGGTTCAGGGTTAGAGCTAGGTGTATTATCATGGGAAGGGGCAGAGTTAGGGTTTGGGTTGAGTTAAGGTTTAGGGTTAATGGTTGAATTAGCATTAGGGTTAGAGTTAGGGTAATGATAGGGTTAGGTTTAGGGTTCAGGTTAAGTTTAGGTTAATGAAATAGGTTAGGGTTAGGGATAAGTTTAGGTTTAGGCATTGGGTTACTATTAGATTTATGGTTATGATTATGGTAATGGATAGGGTTAGAGGTAGCGATAGGGCTAGGATTATGGTTAGAATTCTGGCTAGGTTTAGGGTAAAGTTTAGGACTATGTTCTGGGTTAGGGTTAGGTTTAAGGTTAGGATTAAAGCTAGCATTAAGGCTCGGATTAGGGCTTGGTTTTGGGTTGGTTAGGGCTAGGATTAGGACTATGGTAATGTATGAACTAGTGTTGCAATTAGTGCTAGTTTTAGGGTTAGGCATAGGGCTTGGTCTAGTGTTACGGTTAGGTTTAGGGTTAGGGTGATGTTTAGAGCTAGAGTTATTGTTAGGGTTAGTGTCAGATTCAGGGTTAGTTTTTGGGTTAGGGTTAGAACTCGAATTATGGGTAAAGTTAGTAGAGGTTGTATGGTTAGGGTTTGGTTTTAGTTAAGGGTTAGAGATATACATTGGTTTTGTTTTAGGGCTAGGGCTACGGTTATGGCTAGGTTATGGATTAGTGTCAGGTTTGGGCTAGTGTTAGGTTGAGGTTTAGGCTTAGAGTGAGGGTTACATTTAGAGTTAGTGTTTGATCTAGTCTTAGGGTAGGGCTAGGGCTAGGGTTAGGGTGAGGTTTAGGGTTATGGTAATAAATATGATTAGAACTAGGCATTCAGTTATAGTGAGCATTACTGTTAGCCATAGTAGTAGTGTTAGGGTTAGGTTTAGGGATAGGGCTAAATTATGGCTAGGTTTAGAGCTAGGGTTAGGGCTAGGGTTATGTTTAAATTGGTGTAGGATTAGGATTAGGGTTAGTGTTAGAGTTAGAGCTAGGTTTAGGGTTAGAGTTAGGGTTAGGGTTAGAGCTAAATTAGGGCTTAGGATTAGGGCTAGGGTTAGTGTTGTAGTCAGCGCTACATTAGGGCTAGTCTTAAGGCTAGGGTTAGTGTTAGGGTTAGACTAAGGGGTTCTGCTAGAGTTAGGGTTAGCATTGGTGTTAAGGTATAGTTTAGGGAAATGGGTGGGGTTATAGCAAGCTTTATGTATAGGGTGAGTTTTAGAATTAAGATTAGGCCTAGGGTTATATTTCAGTTTAGGATTAACTCTACGTTTAGGGATAGGTTAAGGTCTAGGGTTTCTGTTAGGGTTATGGCTAGGACCAAGTCTAGGGCTAATATCAAGTCTAGGGTTAATGTTAAAACTAGTTTTATGGTTAGGTTATGGTTAGGTCTAGTGCAAGAGTTAGATTTAGGTTATAGGTCAGCTATAGGGCTAGGATTATTATTAGGGTCAGGAACAGGGTCAGAGTTAGCATTTGGTTTAACTAAAATTTTAGGGTTATGGCTAGAATTAGCATTAGGATTAGGTTTAGGATTAGGGTAATGGATAAGGCTTAGTTTAGTTTTCAGTTAAGGTTTAGGGTAATGGATGAGTTAGCTTTAGCAATCGTGTTAGGGTAACCATTAGGGTTAGAGTTATGTTTAGTGTAATGGCGAGGTGTAGAGCTATGGTTAGGGGTAGGTTATGGTTTGGATTAACTCTAGGATTAGGGCTAGGTTTAGGGATAGGTTTAGGGTGTGATTTAGGGTAAGTTTTAGGGTTAGGGCAACTGTTAAGTTTAGGTCAAGGATTAAAGTTAAGTTAGGGTAAGGGTTAGTGTTTGAGCTAAGGTTAGGGCTAGGGCGAGGGTTAGTTTTAGGTTTGTTCTAGGTTTACATTTATGGTTAGAGTTAGGTTTAGTGATAGAGATGGGGTTTTAACTAGGGTTAGAGTAATGGATATGTTTATAGCTAAAGTTCAGGATGTTAGGATTAGGGCTAGGGTTAGGGTTAGGGTTTATGATAGAGTTAGGGTTGTGTTTAGTGTAAAGTTTAGGCTTTGAGCTAGGGTTAGGTCTAAGGTGAGGCTTAGGTTAGGGCTAGGTTTAGGGCTAGGGTTTGGCTAAGTGTTATGCTTAGAGCTAAGTTTAGGCCTAGGTTTAGGACTAGGTTTTATGTTATGTTTAGGGCTAAGGTTAGGACTATAGTTAATGTTAGAGCTAGGGTTATGTTTAGGGCTAGTTTTAGGGTTAGGGTTATGGCTTGGTTAGTGTTAGGTCTAGGTTGTGACTTAGTGTCATGTTTAAAGCTAGGTTCAGTGTTAGAATTAGGGTCAGTATTTGGGATAGTGTTAGGGTTAGAGCCAGAATTACAAATAGGTTTAGGTCTAGGTGTAGGGTAAGTGTTCTGTTTAGGCTAAGGGTTATTGTTATTGGTAGTGCTAGGTTTTTGTTTAGGTCTAGGGCTGGAGTTATAGCTATATTTAGGATTAACTTTGGGTCAAGGTCTAGTGTTACGCTTATGTATATGTATAGGCTTAACAGTAGGGCTAGTGTTAGGGTTTGGTTTAGGGTTAGGGTCAGGTTTAGACCTAGGGTTACTGTTAGGGTCAGATGAGGGTCAGGGTTAGGTATAGAGGTAGAATGAGGGCTAGGGTTAAGACTAGTATTATGGTTAGAGTTTAAGTTAGGCTAAAGATTAGAATTAAGATTAGGGTTAGATTTGGGTTAGGGTTTGGCTTAGTGTAAGGAATAGGGTTAGAGTTAGGGTTAGGGCTAGTGTTAGGGTTAGTGTTTGGGCTAGTATTGTGGTTAAAGCTAAGGTTAGGTTTCGGATTATGTGTAGAATTTGTGTTAGGGTTAGGGCTACTGTAGGACAATGAGTAATGTTTGAACTAGGGTTATGATTAAGGCTAGTTTCATGGTTAGGTTAAGGCTAGATATAGTGTTAAGGTTAATTTTAGGTTAAGGTGGTGTTTAGAGCTAGGATTAGTGTTAGGGTCAGTGTCAGGGTCAGGGTTAGATTTAAAGTTAGTTTTAGAGTTACTTGTAGGGTTAGGCTTTGATTTAGGTTAAGGGTTAAGATTAGGGCTATGGCTTGGTTTTGGTTTAGGGCTAGGGCTAGGGCTAGGGCACGTTTTAGGATTAGCATTATGGTTAGGGGTAGTGTTAGGGTTTGGTTTAGGCTTATTTTAGAGTTAAATTTAGAGTTAGGTTTAGATTTAGACTTAGGCTTATATCTAGGATTAGGATTAAGGCTAAGGATAGAACTATGGCTAGGGCTAGGGCAAGAGTTAGAGTTAGTCTTATGGCTAGGTTTAGGGTTCGGTTAGGATTAAATAAAGGCTAGGATTTTAGCACTAGTCTTTGTGTTAGGCCTAGGTTTAGGGTGAGGCTTAGGATTAGGTTTAGGGTTATGGTAAGTTTAGGGTATAGGATGAGGTTATATGTAGGTTTAGGGCTAGAATGAGGAATAGAACTAATGTTAGGGCTCGGGTTATGGTTCAGCCTAGGATTAAGTCTAAGTTTAGTGGTAGGATTATGGCTAGAGCTAATTTCCTGTTTAGTGTTATGGTTAAAAATTGTTTTAGGTTTAGGTTTATGGCTACGTCTAGTGTAAGGGTTAGGTTTATGGTTGGTTCAGGTTTAGAGCTAAGGGTGCTCTTAGGGTCAGGGTCATAATTAGTGTTTTGGATTGGTTTAGGTTTAATGATAGGGCTCGAATTAGCATTAGAGTTAGGATTAGCGTAAAGATAGTGTTAGGTTTAGGTTTCAGATTAGGTTTGGGTAATGGATACGGTAAGGATTAGTGATACAGTTAGGTTTAGGTCCAGGTTTAGCATTAGGGATAGGGTTATGGTTAGGGTAATGGATAGGGTTAGAGATAGGGGTACAGCTAGGGTTATTGTTACAATTATTGATAGGGATAGGCTTATGGTTAGGGTTAGGGTTAAATTTAGGCTTACAGCTAGGGTTATAGTTACGATTAGTAATAGGGTAAGGGTTAGGGGTAAATCTAGGGATATAGCTCAGAATAAGGCTAGGTTTTGGGTTAAGTTAAGGCTAGGATTAGGGTGATGGCTAATGTAAATACCTGGGTTGTGATTAGGGCTGATTTTAGGTTTAGGGTTAGGGCTAGGTCCATTGTTATGTTTAGGTATAGGGTAAGGGTTATGTTTAGAGCTAGGGATAGTTTTAAGATCAGAATCAGGGTCAGGGTTAGTTTTAGGGTTTGGCTTAGAACTCGAATGATGGATAGAGTTATGGCTAAGTGTAAGGTTAGTGCTTAGTTTTTATTAAGGGTTAGGGTTAGGTCTATGGCTTGGTTTTGTTTTAGGGCTAGGGTTAGAGCTAGTTTTAGAATTAGCCTTAGGGTTAGGGTTAGTGTTAGGTTTAGGTTTAGGCTAAGGTTTATTATTAGATTTAGAGTTAGGGTTAGATCTAGGGTTGTTGCTAGGGCTATGAATACGGCTAGTGTTAGACCTATGGTTTGGGCTAGGAATAGGGTTCCAGTAAAGTATAGGGTTACAACTAGGATTAGGACTAAGGTGATAGTTAGAGTTAGTCTTTGGGCTAAGTTAGGATTAAGATTATGGATAGGGCTAAATTAGATATAAGATTAGGGCTAGGGGTAATGTTAGAGTTAGGCCTAGGCTTATGGTTAGGGTTATAATTAAGGCTATGTTTAGGGCTAGGACAAGGGCTAGGGTTTGTGTTAGGATTATGGCTAGTATCATGACTAATATCAGTCCTAGGTTTATTCTTAGGTATAGTTTTGGGGTTAGTTTTATGGCTAGGTCTAGTGTAAGGGTTAGGTATAGGGAAAGAGTGAGGTTTAAAACTAGGGGAATTATTAGGGTCTGTGTCAGTGTTAGGGTTAGGTTTAGGTTTGAGTTAAGGGGTAGAGCTCAAATTATCATTAGAGTTAGCATTAGAGTAATGATTGTATTAGGTCTAGGGTTCAGGGTAGGTTTAGGGTAATTGATAAGTATTGGGATAGTGAAACATTAGGGTTAGGCCTAGGGTTAACATTAGGGCAAGGATTATGTTTATGTTAATGATACAGTTATACATAAGTTTAGGGCACATGTTAGGTTTAGAATTAGGTCTTGATTTAGGTTTAGGGTGAGGTTTAGAACTAGGGTTAGGTTAAGGTTATGTTTAGTGTAAGGGTTAGGTTCTGAGCTATGGTTAGAGCTAGGCTCAGTGTTAGGTTCTGGATTAGGTCTAGGGTTAGGATTACAGTAGGTCTTGGTTTAGGGTTATGATTAGGATTAGACCTAAGATTAATGGTAATGTCAGTGGAAGGGTCAGGGTTAGTGTTAGGGTTTTTCATAGGTTTAGATCTAGAATAAGGGCAAGGGTAAGGGCTATTAATAAGGTTAGTGTTTTGGTTAGCCTAAGGATTAGGGATAGGTCTAGGGTTACCTTTAGGTTTAAGGTTTTGCTTAAGTAAGGGATTGGTTTAGGTTAAATTTAGATTTAGGTTTTTATCTAAGGTTACTGCTAGGGCTAATGGTAAGGCAAGGGTTAGGACTAGAATTTGGGATAGGGTTAGGTTTATGGGAAGGGATAGGATTAGAATGAGTGATAGGGCCATTGTGAGAGTTAGAGTTATTCTTAGGGCTAGGGTTAGTGTTAGGGTTAGGGATAGGGCTAAATTATGGCCAGAGTTAGGCTTAGGGATAGGGTTAGAGATAGTTTTAAAATTAGCATCAGGGATAGGTCTAGTTTAAGGCTTAGGGATCAAGTAAGGGTTACATTTAAAGTTAGGTTTCGATCTAGTGTTAAAGCCAGGCCTAAGGATAGGGCAATTGTGATGAAAAGGGTGAGGGTTAGAGTTAGGCTTATGATTAGGGTAAGGGATGTGCTTTTGACTAGGTTTAGGGCTATGGCAAGGGTTAGTATTAGGGTTAGGGCTAGAGTTAGGGTTAGGGTTATGATTAAGGATAGGTTTATGGCTAGGATGAGGTTTAGTGTTTGTGTTAGGGTTAGAGATAGTATACTGGCTAGGGCTAATGTCAGGTCTAGGATTATATTTAGGGCTAGATTTAGTGTTAGGTTTATGGCTTCGTCCAGTGTAAGGATTAAGTTTAGGGTAAGATTCATGTTTATATCTAGGGTTATATTTAGGGTCAGGGTCAGGTTTAGGGTTTGTGTTAGGTTAGGGTTTCGGTTTAGGATAATGACAGCGTTAGTTTTAGGGTTTAGGTTTGGTTTAGTGAAATGGATAGGGTTAGGGTTAGGCCTAGGGTTAACTTAAGAGTTAGGGTTATTGTTGGGCTAATGGATAGGTTTAAACCTAAGGTTAGGGCTAGGGTTATGTATAGGATTAGGGCTAGTTTGGGGTTAGGCTTAGGTTTAAGTTTAGGGTTAAATTTAGGTTTACTACTCGGTTAAAAAGCTAGGTTTTGGTTAGGTTGGGGCTAGGATCAAGGCTATGGCTAATGTACGAAGTAGGGTTATGATTAGTGCTAGTTATAGGGTTAGGGTTAGGGCTACTTCTAGTGTTAGGTTGAGGTTTAGGGTGATGATGATGTTTAGAGCCATGGTTAGGGTTAGAGTAAGATTCAGGATCAGGGTTAGTTTTCGGGTTAGGGTTAGGAGTAGAATTAGGATATGGTTAGGGCTAGGTGTAGGGTTAGGATTTGGTTTAGGATAAGGGTTTGGGTTATGGCTATGGCTCGGTTTTGTTTTAGGGCTAGGGCTAGTGTTAGGGCTAATTTTAGCATTAGCATTAGCATTACGGCTAGTGTTATGTTTAGGTTTAGGCTTAGGTTTAGGGTTAGATTTAGAGTTAGCGTTAGATCTAGTGTTATGGCCAGGGAGATGAATAGGGCTAGGGTTAGACCAAGGGTTAGGGCTAGGATTAGGGTTTTAGTAAGGGATATGGTTGGAACTAGGGTTAGGGTGAGAGAGTTAGAGTTAGTCTTTGGGGTGGATTAGGGTTAGGGTTAGGGATAGGGCTAAATTAGGGCTAAGATTAGGGCTAGGGATAGTGTTAGGTTTAGGCCTAGGGTTTCGGTTAGGGATAAATTTAAGGCTATGTTTAGGGCTAGGATAAGGGCTAGGGTTTTTGTTAGGGTTAGGGCTAGGATTATGTCTAGGGTTAATATCACTTCTAGGGTTAAGGTTAGGAATAGATTTAGGGTTAGTTTTATGGCTAGGTCTAGTGTAAGTGTTAGGTAGGGTAAGAATCAGGTTTATAGCTAGGGGAAATATTAGGGTCACGGTTTGTATTAGGGTTTGGTTTACGTTTGAGTTTAGGGTTCAGGCTTGAATTAGCATTCGGGTTAGGGTTAGTGTAATAATTGGATTAGGTTTAGGGTTCAGGGTAGATTAGGCTAATTGATAGGTTTGGGGAAAGCAATAGGGTTAAGGTTATGCCAGGGTTGGAATTATGGTAAGAGTTATGTTTAGGGTAATGGATACAGTTAGAGTTAAGGTTAGGGCTAGGGTTATGGTTAAAATTAGGTCTTGTGTTAGGGTTAAGGTGAGGGTTAGTACTAGGATTAGTTTTAGGGTTTTGTTTAGCATAAGGGTTAGGTTCTGAGCTATGGTTAGTGCTAAGCTGAGAGTTAGGTTTAGAATTAGGTCTAGGGATAGGATTATGGTAAATTTTGGTTAGGGTTGGTGTTAGGATTAGACCTAGGTTAAGTGTTAGGGTCAGAATAAGGATCAGGGTTAGGGTTAGGGTTTGGGATGGTGTTAGAGCTAAAACAAAGGCTAGGGTTAGGACTACCAATAGGGTTAGGGTTTTGGTTTGTCTAAAGACTAGAGATAGCTCTAGGGTTACTCTTCAGTTTAGGATTTCACTTAGGGTAAATGACTGATTTATATCTAGGATTAGGACTATGGTTAGGGTTAGAGTTAGAGTTAAAGCTAGGTTTAGGGCTCGGTTTAGGGCTAGTTTTGTGTTAGGTTTAGGGCTAGGATTAGGGCAACAGCTAATGTAAGAACTAGGGTTACCATTAGGGTTAGTTTTAGGGTTAGGGTAAGGTGTAGTTTGAGTGCTAGTGTTAGGTTTTAGGTTAAGGTGATATTTATAGCTACAGATCTTGTTAGGATAGGAGTCAGGGTCAGGGTTAGTTTTAGGGTTAGTGTTAAGAGTCCAATTAGGGCTATTGTTAATGTTAGTGTTCGGTTTGAGTTTTGGGCAGTGTTTATAACTAGGGTGAGTGGGTCAGGATTAGTTTTACGGTGAGGCTTAGGACTCGAATTAGGGCTAGGTTTAGGTCTAGGTGAAGTATTAGTGTTTGGTTTAAGTTAAGGATTAGGTTTAGGGCTATTGCTCTGTTTTTGTTTACTGCTAGGATTAGGGTTAGGGCTAGTTTTCTGATATCATTAGGGTTAGGGCTAGTGTTAGTGTTATGCTTAGGCTTAGGTTTAAGATTAGATTTAGAGTTATGATTAGGGCTGGGACTCTCTTTCGGGCAAGTGTTAGTGCTAGTGTTAGGTTTATGGTAGCAGATACGGATAGAACTAGGGCTAGGGTTGGGCAAGAGTTAGACTTAGTCTTAGGGCTAGGGTTAGGATAGGGTTATAGATAGAGCTAAATTAGGGCCAAGATTACTGCTAGGTTTTGTGTTTAGCTAAAGCCTAAGGTTAGGGTTAAGGTTAGGTTTAAATTTAGGGTAAGAGATGACATTATAGGTAGGTTTAGAGGTAGGGTGAGAGTTAGAATTAGGGTAAGGGGTAGGGCTAGAGATAGGGTTATGATTAAGGCTAGGTTTAAGACAACAATGAGGGCTAGTTGTGTTTATAGAGTTAGGTCCAGGATTAGGGCTAGGGCTAATTTCAGGTCCAGAATTATGGTTAAAGATATTTTTAAGTTTAGGTTTATGGCTAAGTCTAGGCTAAGGGTTAGGTGTTGGGTTATGGTCAAGTGTAGAGCTAGGGGTATTATTAGGGTCAAGGTCTGAGTTAGGGTTTGAGATAGGTTAAAGTTTCAATTTGGGGCTTGGAATAGTTTAGATAGGGTTTATGATTGAGCTAGGGTTATGTGTAGTGTAAAGGTTAGGCTTTGAGCTAGGGTTACGTCTAAGGTGAGGCTTAGGTTAGGGCTAGGTTTAAGGCTAGGGTTAGGCTAAGGGTTGTGCTTATAGCTAAGTTTAGGCCTAGATTTAGGGCTAGGTTTTATGTTATGTTTAGGGCTAGGGTTAGGACTATAGTTAATGTAAGAGCTCAGGTTATGTTTAGGGCTAGTTTTAGGGTTAGGGTTATGGCTAGATCTAGTGTTAGGTCTAGGTTGTGAGTTAGTGTCATGTTTAAAGCTAGGTTCAGTGTTAGAATTAGGGTCAGTATTTAGGATAGGGTTAGGGTTAGAGCCATATTTAGGACTAGGTTTAGGTCTAGGTGTAGGGTAAGTGTTCAATTTAGGTTAAGTGTTATTGTTAGTGCTAGGGCTAGGTTTTTGTTTAGGTCTAGGGCTAGAGTCATAGCTATATTTAGGATTAACTTTGGGTCTAGGTCTAGTGTTAGGCTTACGTACATGTATAGGCTTACCAGTAGGGCTAGTGTTAGGGTTTGGTTAGGGTTGGGGTCACGTTTAGACCTAGGGTTATTGTTAGGGTCAGATGAGGGTCAGGGATAGGTTTAGAGGTAGAATGAGGGCTAGGGTTAAGACTAGTATTATGGTTAGAGTTTAAGTTAGGCTAAGTATTAGAATTAAGATTAGGGTTAGCATTTGGTTTAGGACTTGGCTTATGTAAGGAATAGGGTTAGATTTAGGGTTAGGGATAGTGTTAGTGTTACAGTTAGGGCTAGTATTATGGTTAAAGCTAATGTTAGGGCTCGGATTAGGTGTAGAATTTGTGTTAGTGTTAGGGCTATGGTTAGGACAATGACTAATGTATGAACTAGGGTTATGATTAAGGCTAGTTTTAGGGTTAGGTTGAGACTAGATATAATGTTAAGGTTAATTTTAAGTTACGGTGGTGTTTAGAGCTAGGGTTAGTGTTAGGGTCAGTGTCAGGGTCAGGGTTAGTTTTAGAGTTAGTTTCAGGGTTACTTGTAGATTTAGGGTTTGATTTAGGTTAAGGGTTAATAATAGGGCTATGGCTTGGTTTTGGTTTATGGCTAGGGCTAGGGCTAGGGCACGTTTTAGGATTAGCATTATGGTTAGCGGTAGTGTTAGGGTTTGGTTTAGGCTTATTTTAGAGTTAAATTTAGAGTAAGGTTTAGATTTAGACCTAGGCTTATATCTAGGATTAGGATTAAGGCTAAGGAAAGAACTAGGGCTAGGGCTAGGGCAAGAGTTAGAGTGAGTCTTATGGCTAGGTTTAGGGTTAGGTTAGGTTTAAATAAATGTTAGGATTAGCACTAGGCTTTGCGTTAGGCCTACGTTTAGTGTGAGGGTTCGGGTTAGGTTTAGGGTTATGATTAGTTTGGGGGTATAGGATGAGGTTATATGTAGGTTTAGGGCTAGGATAAGGAATAGAACTAGGGTTAAGGCTCGGGTTATGGTTCAGGCTAGGATTAAGCCTAGGTTTAGTGCCAGGATTATGGCTAGAGATAATTTCAGGTCTAGTGTTATAGTTAAAAATAGTTTTAGGTTTAGGTTTATGGCTACATCTAGTGTAAGGTTTTTGGTTATGTTCAGTTTTAGAGCTAAGGGTATTCTTAGGGTCAGGTCATGATTAGTGTTTTGGATAGGTTAAGGTTTAATGTTAGGGCTCGAATTACCATTAGAGTTAGGATTAGGGTAAAGATAGTGTTAGGATTAGGTTTCAGGTTAAGTTTGGGTAATGGATATGGTTAGGATTAGTGATATAGTTAGGTTTTGGTCCAGGTTTAGCATTAGGGATAGGGTTATGGTTAGGGTAATAGATAGGGTTAGAGATAGGGGTACAGCTAGGGTTATTGTTAGAATTATTGATAGGGTTAGGCTTAGGGTCAGTGTTAAGGTTAAATCTAGGGTTACAGCTAGGGTTATAGTTACGACTGGTGATGGGTTAGGGTTAGGGGTAAATCTAGGGATAGTTCTCAGAATAAGGCTAGGTTTTGGGTTAAGTTAAGGCTAGGTATATGGTGATGGCTAATGTAAATACCTGGGTTGTGATTAGGGCTAATTTTAGGGTTAGGGTTAGGGCTAGGTCTATTGTTATGTTTAGGTATAGGGTTATGGTGATGTTTACAGCTAGGGTTAGTGTTAAGGTCAGAGTCAAGGTCAAGGTGAGTTTTAGAGTTTGGCTTAGAACTCGAATTATGGATATAGTTATGACTAAGTGTAGGGTTAGGGCTTAGTTTTTATTAAGGGTTAGGGTTAGGTGTATGGCTTGGTTTTGTTTTAGGGCTAGGGTTAGACCTAGTTTTAGGATTAGCCTTAGGGTTAGGGGTAGTGTTAAGTTTATATTTAGGCTAAGGTTTTTTGTTAGATTTATAGTTATGGTTGGATCTAGGGTTGCTTCTAGGGCTATGAATAGGCCTTGTGTTAGACCTATGGTTTGGGCTAGGATTAGGGTTCCAGTAAAGTGTTAGATCTAGGGTTAGGACTAAGGGTTTTGGTTACTCTAAAGACTAGAGATAGGTCTAGGGTTACTCTTCGGTTTAGGATTTTGCTTAGGGTAAAGGATTTATTTAGATCTACGGTTAGGGCTAGGGCAAGAGTTAGAGTTAGTCTTAGGGCTAGGCTTAGGATAGGGTTATAGATAGAGCTAAATTAGGGCTAGGATTAGGGCTGGGTTTTGTGTTTAGTTTAAGCCTATGGTTAGGGTTAGGTTTAGGTTTAAATTTAGGGTAAGAGATGACATTATAGGCAGATTTAGAGATAGGGTGAGTGTTAGAATTAGGGTTAGGGGTAGGGCTAGAGATATGGTTATGTTTCAGGCTAGGTTTAGGACAAAAATGAGGATTAGGTGTGTTTATAGAGCTAGGTCTAGGATTAGGGCAAGGGCTAATTTCAGGTCCAGAATTATGGTTAAAGATAGTTTTAGGTTTAGGTTTATGGCTAAGTCTAGGCTAAGGGTTATGTGTTGGGTTATGGTCAAGTGTAGAGCTAGGGGTATTATTAGGGTGAAGGTCTGAGTTAGGGTTTGAGATAGGTTAAGGTTTTAATTTTGGGCTTGAATTAGTTTTAGGTTTAGTGTTAGGGTAATGATAGGGTGAGGTTTAGTATTCAGGTTAGATTTAGGGTAATGGAAGAGTTAGGATTTGGGAGAGGGTTAGATTTATGCTTAGAGTTATCATTAAGGTTTGGCTTATGGTTATGTTAATGGATAGAGTTAGAGATCAGTTTAAGGCTAAAGTTATGGTTACAATTAGGGCTAGTGTTATGGTTAGGATAGGTTTAAAGCTAGGGTTAGGGATCTGATTAGGGCTAGGTTTTGGGTTATGTTATGGTTATGGTTAGGGTTACAGCTAATGTAAGTACTAGATTTAAGTTTAAGGCTAGTTTTAGGGTTTGAGTGCTAGGTTTAGTGTTAA
This sequence comes from Marmota monax, assembly GCF_021218885.2. Classification (NCBI taxonomy): domain Eukaryota; kingdom Metazoa; phylum Chordata; class Mammalia; order Rodentia; family Sciuridae; genus Marmota; species Marmota monax. The sequence goes on along the minus strand of NW_026695125.1, from coordinate 127,834 downwards.
GGTTAGGTTTCCTGATACGGTGATGTTTAGAGCTAGAAGTGTTAGGGTCAGTGTCAGGTTCAGTGTTAGTTTTAGGGTTCAGCTTCCAACTCAAATAAGTCAGGTTTAGGTCTAGGTGTAAGGTTAGGGTTTGTTTTAGATTAATGTTTAGGGTTAGAACTATGGCTCAGTTTGTTTTAGGGCTACGGCTAGTGTTAGGGCTTATTTTAGGATTAGTGTTATGGTTTGGGCTAGTGTTAGGTTTAGGCTTAGGCTTCGGGTTAAGGCTAGTTTTAGAGTTATGTTTTGCCTAAGGTTAGTGCTAGGGATAAGTATTGGGAAAGGGTTAGCACTAGGGTTAGGGCTAGGGTTAAGTTGATGGTAAGGGATAGGGTTAGAATGAGGGATAGGGCTAGTATTAGAGAGTCAGTCTTAGGGCTAAGGTTCGGGTTAGGTTTACGGATAGGGCTAAATTATGGCTAGGGTTACATTAGGGCTAGGGTTAGGGCTAGTTTTAGGATTAGGCGTAGGCATCGAGTTATTGTTATATTTAGAGATAGATTTTGATCTTGGGTTAGTGCTAGGGCTAAGGATAAGGCAAGGGTTGCCTCTAGGGTTAGGGTTAGAGTTAGGGTTTAATTTAGGGTAAGGGATGTGGTTATAGCTAGGCTTAGAGCAAGGGCAAGGGTTAGTATTAGGGTAAAAACTAGGGTTAGAGTTAGGGTTATGATTAAGGCTCTGTTTAGGGCTACGATGAGGACTAGGATTTGTTTTAGGGTTAGGGATAGTATTAGGGCTATGGCTAATGTCAGGTCTTGGGTTACAGTTAGGGATAGATTTAGTGTTAGATTTATGGCTTGGTCCAGTGTAAGGTTTAGGTTTTTGTTAGTGTCAGGTTTAGATCTAGGGTTATTTTTAGAATCAGCATCAGGATTAGGGTTTGGATTAAGTTAGTGTTTAGGTGCAGGGCTAGAATTAGTGTTAGATTTACGGTTAGGGTAATGAGAGGTTAGGTTTAGAATTTAGGTTTGGTTTAGTGTAATGTATAGGATTAGGGTTAGGCCTAGGGTTATCAGAAGGGTTAGGGTTATCGTTAAGGTAATGGATATGGTTAGCCCTAAGGTTAGGGCTAGGGTTATGTATAAAATTAGGGCTAGTGTTTGGGTTAGGGTTAGGTTTAAGTTTAGGGTTAAAGTTAGATTTAGGACTAAGATTAAGGCTAGGTTTTGGGTTAGGTTAGGGCTAGGGTTAAGGCTACCGCTAATGTATGAAGTAGCTTTATGATTACAGCTAGTTATGGGTTTTGAGTTAGGTCCAGGTCTAATCTTAAGGTTAGGTTTATGGTGATGATGATGTTTAGAGCCAGGGCTAGTGTTAGGGTCAGAATCAGGGTCAGGGTTAGTTTTCGTGTTATGGTTAGACTATAATTAGGTATAGGGTTAGGGCTAGGTGTAGGGTTAGGATTTGTTTTAGGTTAAGGGTTAGGGTTAGAGCTATGACTTGGTTTTGTTTTAGGGCTAGGGGTATGGTTAGGGCTAGTTTATGATTAGTCTTAGGGTTAGGGATAATGTAAGTATGAGATTTAGGCTTAGGTTAAGGATTAGGGATAAGGGTAGAGTTATGGATAGGTTTAGACTGAGGGTTAGGGTTAAATTTAGACTTAGGTTTAGATCTAGGTTTTGTGATAGGGCTAAGTATAGGTCTAGAGTAGGGCTATGTTTAGGGCTAGGTATATGGTGATGGTAAGGGAAAGGTTACAAGAAGGTATAGGGTTAGTGTGAAAGTTAGAGTTAGTCTTAGGGCTAGGGTTAGGGTTAGGGATAAGGCCAAATTAGGGCTTGCATTAGGGCTAGAGTTAGTGTTAGGTTTAGGCCTCGGGTTAGGGCTAGGTTTAGTGTTAGGTTTAGGGTTAGGTTAGGTTTAGGGAAAGGATGGCAATATAGCTAGTTTTAAGAGTAGGGTGAAAATTAGGGTTAAGTTTAGGGTTAATGTTAGAATTAGGGTTATAATTAAGGTGACGTTCCTTGGTAGGGTGTGGGCTAAGTTTTGTATTAGGTTTAGGGCTAGATTAGAGCTGGGGCTAATGTCAGGTATAGGATATGGTTAGGGATAGTTTTAGGGTTAGGTTTATGGCTAGGTCTATTGTAAAGTTTAGGTTTCTTGTTAGGGTCAGGTTTAAAGCTAAGTTTATTATTAGAGTCAGCGTCAAGTTTAGGGTTGCAGTTAGGTTTAGGTTTAGGTTTAGGGTTAAAATTAGTCTTATATTTAGGGATTGGGTAATGACACAGTTAGATTTAGGGTTCAGGTTAGATTTAGGTTAATAGATAGGATTAACACTAGTGCTAGGATTAGGTTTCTGCCTAGGGTTAGCATAAGGATTATAGTTATCTTAGGGTAATGAATAGGGTTAGAGCTAGGGTTAGGGCTAGGGTTATGGCTAAATTTAAGTCTAGGGTTAGGCTTAGGTTTATAGTTAGGGCTAGGGTTGTTGTTAAGTTTATCTTTACTTTTAATGCTAAGGTAGGGCTTGGATTAGGGCTAGGTTTTGTGATAGGTTAGTGCTATGGGTAATGTAAGAAATAGTGTAATGATTAAAACTAGTTTTATGGTTAATGTTAGGGCTAGATGTAGTTTCAGGGTTAGTTTTAGGGTTAGGGTGAAGTTTAGAGCTAGGTTTAGTGTTAGTGTAAGGGACAGTGTTCAGGTAGGGTAATGGTTATGGTTAAAGGCAGAATTAGGATTAGGGTGAGGTCTAGAGGTAAGGTTAGAGTTTGGGTTAGGTTAAGGGTTATTGTTAAAGCTAGGTCTAGTTTGTCTTTAGGTCTAGAGCTATATTTATGGCTAGATTTAGGATTAGGTTTAGGTCTAGGGCTAGTGTTAGGGTTAGGTTAAGGTGTAAGTTTACCAGTAGGGCTAGTGTTAGGGTTCAGTTTAGGGTTAGGTTTAGATTTAGAGCTAAGATTATTGTTAGGGTCAGAATAATGGTCAGGGATAGGGTTAGGGTTTGGGTTATGGTTAGATCTAGAATGAAGGCTAGGTTTAGGACTAGTTATAGAGTTAGGTTTTGGTTAGGCTAAGGATTAGTGCTAAGAATACAGTTAGCATTAGGGTGAGGGTTTGGCTTAGGGTAAGTGATAGGATTAGAGTTAAGGTTAGGACTAGGGTGAGAGTTAGGTTTATGGTTAAAACTCGTGTTAGGGCCTGCATTAGGGCTAATTTTTATTAGGTTTAGGGCTAGTGTTATGGTTATCACTAATGTAAGAAATAGGGTTATGATTAAGGCTGGATTTAGGGTTAAGTTTAGGGCTAGGCCTAGTGTTAGGGTGAGGTTTAAGGTTAGGGTGATGATTAGACCTAGGTTTAGTGTTTGGATATGAGTCAGGGTCATGGTTAGTTTTAGGGTTAGGGTTAGGTTTCAAATTAGGTCTAGGGTTAGGCTGGTGTAGGTTTAGGGTTTGGCCTAGGGTAAGGTTAGTGTTAGGGGTATGGCTCAGTTTTGTTTTAGGGCTAGGGCTTGGGTTAGGGCTAATTTTAGGAATAGCATTAGGGTTAGAGCTAATTTCAGGGTTAGGCTGAGGCCTCAGTTTAGGGTTAGTTTTAGAGATAGGTTAGTTCTAGGGCTAAGGATTATGACTAGGGTTAGTGCTTGGGTTAGGGTTATGGTAAGGGATAGGGCTAGTTTTAGAGATAGGTTTTGATCTAGAATTAGTGCTATGGCAAGTGTTATGACTAGGGTAAAGGCTTGGGTGTAAGGTATAGGGTTAGAATAGGGATAGGTCTTGTGTGAGAATTATAGTTAATCTTAATTCTAGGGTAAGAGTTAGGGTTAGGAATAGGGCTATATTAGGGCTAGGATTAGGGCTAGGTTTAATAGTAGGGTTAGGGCTAGAGTTAGGGTTATGATTAGGGCTAGGACTAGGGTTAGGGTTAGTGTAAGGGTTAGGGTTTATGCTATGGTTAGGGCTAGGGGGAGTGTTAGGTTTAGTGTTAGTTCTAGGTTAGGGTTATGGTTATGATTATGTTTGGGGTTGGGGTTAGGGCTAGGTTTTCATTGGGTTATGGCTAGTTTTAGAGTAATGTATTGGATTAGATGTAAGATTTGGTTTAGGGTTAAGTTTAGGTTATGGTTAAATTTAGGTTCAGGGGTAGGGTTAGTTTTTTATTTTTGGTATGGTTTAGGGTTAAGTTTATGGCAAGGGTTAGGTTTAGGGTTAAGACGAGGGTTAGGTTTAAGATTAGGGTTAAGGATAGGGTTAGGTTTAGGGCTTGGGTTATTATTAGGGTTAGGGTTAGGGTTAGGGTTAGGGTAATGTTAGGTTTAGAGCAAGGGTTAGTACTAGGGTTAAGTTCAGGATTCAATCTAGGGTTAGGTTTATGTTTACGAATAGGCCTAGGTTTTTGTTTAGGCTAAGGGTTAGGCTTTGAGCTAGGATTATGTCTAAGGCGAGGGTTAGGTTTAGGGCTACATTTACGATTATGCTTATTTTTAGGATAGAATTAGGCCTCAGAATAGTGCTAGGTTTTGTGTTAGGTTTAGGACCAGGGTTAAGGCTATATGTAATGTAAGATCTAGGGTTCTGATTAGAGCTAGTTTTAGGGTTAGGGTTATGGCTATGTCTAGTGTTAGTTTTAGGTTTTGGGTTAGGTTCAGGTTTAGAGCTAGGTTTAGTGTTAGTGTTAGGGTCAGTGTTCAGGTTAGAGTTAGGTTTAGGGTGAAATCCAGAATTAGGACTAGGTTTAGGTCTAGGGATAGGGTTTGTGTTCGCTTTAGGTTAAGGATTATGTTAGGGCTAGGGCTCCAGTTTTTTAGGTCTAGGTCTAGAATTATAGCTATATTGAGGATTAGGCTTCAGTCTAGGGCAAGGGATAGGCTTAGGTTTAGGTATAAGTTTACTGGTAGAGCTAGTTTTAGGGTCTGGTTTAAGGTTAGGATCAGATTTAGACTTAGGGTATGTCTTAGGGTAATGATTTGAGTTAGGGTTAGAGCTAGAATGAGGGCTATGGTTAGGATTAGTAATAGGATTAGGGTTTGGATTAGGCTATGGATTAGGTTAGGACTAAGGTTAGCATTATGGATAGGGTTTGACTTAGGTAAGTGATATAGTTAGAGCTAAGGTTAGGGATAGGTTTAGGTTTAGGTTTACATCTAGGACTCAGATTAGGGCTAGTTTTTTCTGTTAGGTTTAGGGAGTATCAAAGAAATCTGACCAAATAATTTGGGGAGGTAGTTCAGTACATGTATATTTCCCCTTTATCTCCAACAGTCCTTTTGGATAAAGATGTTTTTGCATGCTTCAGCTTTGGGAAACTTTCACAAGGAAGAAACCAAAGTGCCCACATAGAACTGATTGAGTGTGTGCAGATTTAAGCAGTGAGCACCAACACTGTTTGATTTCAAGTTCCATTTTCATTTACCCATATAGGTGAAAATAAAGGAAACCTTAAAATACAAACTGTTCCTGACAGCAAACCATTGAAGAGATAAGGTCAAAACCTGGGGAAAATGGTAAGGCTAGGTGAAAGAAAAAATATGACAAGTATCAAATGAATTTGAACAAAACTCACTCTAACACTAGATCTAACCCAACCCTAAAGTAATTCTAACCTATTTAGAGTACCTATGATCATAGAAGTCCCAATCTTGGGGAGCTTATAGGCACAACTTAACAGATGAATCTTGTGCAGTATCAAGGAAATTTGAAGAGAATTGGGAGAGATATTTTAGTACATTCATATTTTCCTGTTTTTTTTTTTCTTAAAGTGCTCATGGATAAATTGTTTTTCATGCTTCAGCTTAATGTACTTTCACAAAGAATAACCAAAGAGTGCCCATAGAGGGCTGACTGAGTGTATGAAGTTTCACACAGCTAGCAACAACACTAACACTGTTTGATTTCTAGCTCAATTGCATTCACACCTATAGGCCCTAATTAAGTGAAACTTGAAAATTCAAACTGTTCCTGACACTGAACCATTGAAACTTGAAGGCCCAAACTTGGGGAGCCTGCTAAGGATAGGTCAAGGATGAATCCTGTACAGTATCAAATTAATCCAACCAAAAATATTTGAAGCTCTTTCATTACATGTGTATTCTGCTTGCTCTGAATGCACCCAGAGATAAAGCTGTTACTTTTTACTTCATCTTAGGGTTCCTTCCATGTCAAACACCAGATTATGCTCACTGAAAATTGATGGACTGTGTGAAGATTCAAGCAGCTAGCCCAAACCCTGTTTGATTTCTGTTGAGAGCCACAGCCGAAGGGGCCCCAGCAAACTTCCAGCTGCAGGCTGATGATTGGCTCACAGCAGCCCCAGCAACATCTAGCTGATTGGCTCCTCTGTGGTGATGCTCATTGGGCTGTTTCCCTGCCTTTTCAGACCACGGAGCTGCTCATTGGGGGACTTTTTTGGCTCCACCCACGTGACCCAGCCAATCGGCCTCAAGAGCAGGAGGATTGTGTGAGGTGGGGAGAAGCTTGTGGGAGAGAGAGAGGCTTGTGGAAAGCCGGTGGTGGCAGTTGAGGCTCTGAGGCTTTTTCCTGAGAGGGTGTTTTGTTTGGCATGTGTGGTTCTAAAAATAAAGTTAGTTTCTTTTGACAAGTGGCTCCTGATTGTGCCCAGCCAGACTGTGGCATTTGGTGGCTCGCACGGGGAGCGACTGAGGGTAAGTGAAACTGCTCGCCCCTGAGGGCAGGGCGAGAGGATGGGTAGCCATTTTAAGATTCCTCTTTTATTTTGCTTCACTTTTGTTTTAAGTTGCCTGTCCCTGGAGATGAGTGAGATGGAAGAAAAACCGCTCACATCTGAGGAAAAACTATTTACGTCTGAGGAACAGATAGGGAGAAAGGATGGATGCACATGTCAGGAGGATAGAAAGGCTATAATGACTTTTTGTTGTTCCCTTTTTATTTCATTCTGTCTCGGTTTTGTTTGGCGTCATCTTTTTGGGTTGTATTATAGTAGAAATACGGGATCAGAAATTAGTAAAAAACAAACTGAAAGAGTGTTAAGTAAATTGTTAGAGGAAGGAGGCATCTCAGTAAAATCAAGAACAGTCAGGGCATACGTTGATACAATACAAAAATGTAGCCCATGGCTTTTTAAGGAGGAGTTGTTAAATATATCACAATGGAACCATCATGGTGAAGATTTAAAAAAAATAGAAAAGAAAAGCCCAGGGACTCTGCCAGTTGGCACATTGCCATTGTGGACGTTCATATCTTGTTTGCTTAGTCCAAAGCCTTCAGTTCAGACAATGGTAGAGGAAGGAGAAGACATAATGATTCAAGTAAAAGAGAAGGTCTCTCAAATTAGTCAGACAGAGGAAAAGATTCAAGTAAAAGAGAAGGTCTCTCAAGCTAGTCAGACAGAGAAAGAAAGTGTAAAACAGAAAAAGCCATCAGGGGGAAAGTTACAACAGGAGACTGCTACTAACACATTTCTATCACCAGAGGGTATAAGTGTCCAACCAACAGCACCACCTCTACAGGAGACTGCTACTAACACCTTTCTATCACCAGAGGACGTAAGTGTCCAACTAACAAGGCCACCTCCATATGCTGTGAGGACCAACCCCCGCAGTTGATAGTTGGGATCCTGAGACAAGATCTCAAATATTAACATGCCCTGTATTTGAGGCAGGAGGGCAGCGATTTTACCATGTTTTAAATTTCAAAACAGTGAAGCAGCTAAAAGAGGCTGTAACAACCTTTGGTCCTCAAGCTCCCTTCACTGTAAGCATGGTCGAATCCATTAACAACTTGAACATGACGCCAGCAGATTGGGCTAATATGTGTAAAGCTGTGCTAAATGGAGGACAATACCTGTTATGGAAGGTTGCCAATGAGGAATTTTGCAAGGAGACGGCTAGGCGAAATGCAGCAGCTGGTTATCCTCAGAGAAATCTAGATATGTTGTTAGGAAAGGGACCTTATGAGGATCATCAGCAACAAATTGTATATGATCCAGGTGTATATGCACAAATTGCTGTAGATGCAATTAAGGCATGGAAGACTTTACAAGGACATGGAGGTTTACAAGGTCAATTATCTAAGGTAATACAAGGAGCTAATGAACCTTATGCTGAATTTGTAGATAGGCTTATTCAAACAGCTACCAGAGTTTTTGGGAATACAGAAAAAGCAATGCCATTACTAAAACACCTGGTTTATGAGCAAGTGAATCATTGGTGCAGAGATATCATTATACCATGGAAACATGAAGATTTAAACACATATATTAAATTATGTAGAGACATTAATGAACAAGAGCAAATTGTGGCAGCTGCAGTAAAACAGGCTTTAGATGCCAGGCCAAGAACATGCTACAATTGTGAACAAACAGGACATTTTAAAAGGAATTGCCCCATTGGAGGAGGGTTTAACAAAACTAGGTATCAAAGGAGTAGAATACCAGGTATTTGCCCACAATGCCGTAGAGGGAGACATTGGGCTAATGAATGCCGTTCTCAAACCACCATAGAGGGTACTCCATTATCATAAAACGAACAAGGACCAGGTGTTTATCCACGATATCATGGAGAAAGGCATCAGGATCCATTGCCAAAAAATTGACAGGGGGGCCCAATGCTCCGGGGCCCAAAACCACAAATAAACGGAGCACTGGAAGAACCCAGCAACACCATCAGGGTAGTGCCCAGGACACATTGTCCATCAGATCCCTCATCAGACAAACCAGAGGGAGCGCAGGGTTGGACATCTGCACCTCTGCCAGAGCAGTACTAACTCCAGAGATGGGAGTTCAAATCATTCCCACAGGGGTGAAAGGACCTCTTCCCAAAGGAACAGTAGGCTTATTATTGGGATGCAGCTCTTCTACTCTAAAAGGACTTATGATAAGTCCTGGGGTAATTGATCCCAATTATGAAGGTGAAATAAAAATTATAGCCAGTTCTCCAAATCGTATATCAGTAATTTCACCAGGAGATAGAATAGCACAGTTACTAATAATACCCAGCCTACATGATAAATTTTCTAGTCGTACTGTAGAAAGAGGTTCCAAGGGATTAGGCTCCACAGGTGTAGATTGGGCTATGCTTTCTTTAAATTTAAATTCTCACCCCATGCTATAACTAAATATTCAAGGACATGAATTTAATGGGCTACTGGATACAGGTGCAGACCTTAGCATCATCTCTCATCAAGAATGGCCAAAACATTGGCCATTACAACAAGACACTCAAATGATTCGAGGCCTAAGAGTGGTGACTAATCCCCATAGAAGTGCAATGGTATTAGATTGGAAGGATCCTGAAGGATGTGAAGGAACTATACAGCCATATGTATTGGATCATCTTCCCGTAAATTTATGGGGATGAGATGTCCTAGATCAATTAGGTTTGACATTAACAAATAACATCAACAAAAATGCACCCACTATTATGACTAGACAAGGTTTAAGGAAAGGAAAAAGATTAGAAAAACAAGAACAAGGTATAGCAGCACCAATACAAATAGATCAAGGAACAGACAGACATGGGTTGGATTTTCAGAAAGGGCCACTGAGACAATAAAAATTACTTGGAAATCAGAAAGACCTGTATGGGTTCCTCAGTGGCCCCTGACTAAAGAAAAGATACAAGCAGCCCATGACCTGGTCAAACAACAATTAGCAGAAGGACATATACAACCTTCTGTATCTCCCCATAATACTCCCATTTTTGTCATCCAAAAGAAATCTGGTAAATGGAGATTACTGCAAGATTTAAGAACCATTAATAATGAGATGGTTATTATGGGACCTGCTCAATCAGGGATTCCTCAGTTGTCTGCTTTGCCAAAAACCTGGTATGTTTTAGTTATAGATATTAAAGATTTTTTTTTCAATTCCAATTCATCCTGAGGATAGTCCACGTTTTGCATTTACTATCCCTGCACTGAATCATGAAGGTCCTGATCAGAGATATGAATGGAAAGTACTCCCTCAAGGGATGGCTAACAGCCCAACTATGTGTCAAATTTATGTTAACACAGTAATCCAGCCACTTAGAAATCAAAATCCTGAACTACAAATATTTCACTATATGGATGATGTATTATTGGCACACAAAGATAAAAATACATTGCTAGAATGTTATACCACACTTACAAACTTATTAAAAAATTATAATCTAGAGATAGCAATAGATAAAGTACAATTAAATTTTCCAATTAATTATTTAGGAGTTCTATTATCCTCAACCATGGTCCATCCACCAAAAATTCAAATACGAGTAGATCAACTCAAATCACTTAATGACTTTCAAAAGTTATTAGGAGACATAAATTGGATAAGGCCTTATTTAGGTATACCAACAGGAGAGTTGGGTCCTTTATTTGATATCCTAAAAGGTCCATCAGATCCAAATTCACCCCGAATGTTAACGCCTGAAGCAAGAAAGGCATTAAAAATCATTGAAACATATATGGAAAATATGCATTTGGATAGAATTGATATAAGTTTGCCTTTATTATTTATTGTACTACCAACAAAAAATATTCCTACAGGAGTATTTTGGCAAGAAGGTCCATTATTATGGATACATTTATCTTATTCTCCTAACACTATTCTTACTAGGTATCCTGAGGCTGTAGGACAATTAATACTCAAAGGAATAAAAGCAGCAAAGGGAGTGTTTGGAATTTCTCCCAATAAAATTATTACTCCATATACTATGAATCAAATTGATGAGTTAGCTAATGAGTTAAATACTTGGGCAATAATCATGTGCAAATCTAATGTTTCATTTGATAACCACTTACCATCTAATCCTTTATTGTCTTTTTGGTCATTGCATCCTGTAATTTTTCCAAAAATGACAAGAAAAACAACTGTCATGAATGCTCCAAATATATTCACTGATGGGTCAAATAATGGTACAGCAGCAGTAGTTACCCCTGATCAAACTTTTACATTTTTAGTACCCAAACAATCATCTCAAAAGGTAGAGCTTAATGCAGTTTTACAAGCTTTTGTGATGTTTAAAGATTCTGTATTTAATTTATTTTCTGATAGTCAGTATGTAGTTAATGCTATAGTATCTCTTGAAGATGCTGGTAGGATTTCCCCTTCTTCTAGTGTTTTCTCTTTGCTTTCCACTATACAAAGTCTAATCTGGGACAGAAAAGATCCATTCTTTATAGGACATATCAGGGCACATACAGGATTGCCTGGAGCCCTTAGTTTGGGCAATGATTTAGCAGATAAAACTACACATGACATACATATTTTCTCTACACTAGAAGAAGCAATAAATTTTCATAAAAAGTTCCATGTCAATGCTAATACTTTACAAAAAGCATTTTAAAATAACTAAGGAACAAGCTGGACAAATAATAAAACAATGTCAAAATTGTGTGACCTTTGTACCACAAGTTAATCTTGAAGTCAATCCCAGAGGATTGATACCTAACCATATTTGGCAGATGGACGTCACACACTTGCCAGAATTTGGAAAATTAAAATATTTGCATGTTACAGTTGATACTTCTTCTGGATTTTTGATGGGCTCCCTTCATGCCAGAGAATTACTAAAGATGTTATAGCTCATTGCTTACAAAATTTTGCCACTGTGGGTGTTCCAAAACAGTTAAAAACAGATAATGCCCCTGGTTATACTTCTATCTCTTTTAAACAATTTTGCTCAACATTTGGCATTACTCATATAACAGGAATCCTATACAATCCACAGGGACAAGGCATAGTTGAAAGAGCTCATCAAACTATTAAAATGTACTTATTAAAGCAAAAAGAAGGAATTAGGAAGGGGTATATATTCCCCAAAGATAAACTTAAAATAACCCTTTTTACTCTAAACTTTTAAAATTTGGATTCATCAGGACTTAGTGCTGCGGAAAGGCATATGTGTCCAAAAAATGTGCATAAGCCCAAGGTACTTTGGAAGGATATTCTAACAGGACAATGGAAAGGTCCTGACCCAGTAATTGTCTGGAGTCAGGGGTCTGTTTGTGTGTTTCCACAGGGAGAACAGCAGCCGATTTGGATTCCAAAAAGAATAACTAAAGCGATTTCTACAGACCAAAAAGAAGATGATTTGGCTCAAATCCATAACAACTGATATCCAAAACTCCAGTTTGGCTATTCTTACATCTGCAACAGAACCAGGATGCTTTTTTCAATATCTATTTTATTATTGCCCTTTGACATATCATGAAGTTCTATTTTGCTTTTTGAGCTCATACAGACCTAGGTTAATGTTTTGCTGATCAGATCTATTTTTTGACTATAGAGTTTTTAAACATTGCAATGGAGATTTCACCTGTAAAAAGTTATAAGGCCTTTACTATAATGTTATGTGTTGTATGTATTATATTAAGTTTTATGTTATATTGTGTTTATGTTATATGTTTGAATGTACGTATGTCCATATGTCATATATGATGAGCGCTCATGATAAAATGGATCCAAATATTTTTTTCATGTGATTTATATGGTTAATTTAAATTGGGTAAACAACTGTTGAGGATTGTTTTAATATGTAAACAAAAAAGGTTAACAGATCTGTTTGTTTACTTTCACCTTTCCTTTTCATTATATTTAATAATTCTCTTAAAGACAATGTAAATTGTTAAGAAAATTGTTTTCTTTTAGTGCCTTCTGTAATGTTACATAATTTTTTCTTTAGCCATTATTGCCAGAATTCCTATCTTCATCCCAGTGCTGGTGAAGTCAAAGATAAAACCAATCTACAGCTTCTACAATAGCCATCATTGAACTGCTTGCAGAACTTGCCTGGACACATTGTGATCTCACCTGTATGCATTGTGAACTATCTGTTGGTGCAGCAACTTGTGGTAGTGTTGGGGTATTTTTGCTGATGATGTCATTGGTGGTACAATTTTTCCAAAAGGAGCCGTCAATTGGCTTGGTGTATCTTCCTCCCTTCTGCTTGTCATGATCGTCCAGCTAAAATTTGGGGGCCAACAGAGGTGAGGCAAAGAACCTCACCCCCCCACTGGTACAAAGACCTCTCCACAAATGTGGCTGTATACTGGACCGGTAGTCAGTGACGGGTAAGATCCAATTGCAATGGTACTAACCTAAGGACCATATGTACTATTGGACAACCTAAGGCAGGCACGGTCCCTAAGCCACATGCTTGTTGTTTAAACAGAGAGGGGGAGATGTTGAGAGCCACAGCCAAAGGGGCCCCAGCAAACTTCCAGCTGCCAGCAAACTTCCAGCTGCCGGCTGATGATTGGCTCACAGCAGCCCCAGCAACATCTAGCTGATGGCTCCTCTGCGGTGATGCTCATTGGGCTGTTTCCATGCCCTTTCAGACCATGGAGCTGCTCATTGGGGGACTGTTTTGGCTCCGCCCATGTGACCCAGCCAATGGGCCTCAAGAGCAGGAGGATTGTGGGAGGTGGGGAGAAGCTTGTGGGAGAGAGAGAGGCTTGTGGAAAGCCAGTGGTGGCAGTTGAGGCTCTGAGGGTTTTTCCTGAGAGGCTGTTTTGTTTGGCGTGTGAGGTTCTAAAAATAAAGTTAGTTTCTTTTGACAAGTGGCTCCTGATTGTGCCCAGCCAGACTGCAGCAGATTTCCAGCTTTATTTCATTTACCCCTACATGTAAAAATGAAGAGAAACATGAAAATTGAAACTATTCCCGAAAGCAAACCCTTTATGTAGGAGGCCCAAACATTTGGAGTATAGTCAAAATTAAAAAAAAAAAAAAAATGAATCCTACACAGTATCATAGAAATTTGAAAAAACAAATAACTCTTATCTTAACACTAGGTCTAATCCTAGTCCTAACACTAACCCTAACACTAACTTTAAGCTGTTTAGACTCCCTTTGATCCTAGAAGTCCCACACTTGGGGAGCCAAGTTGGGTAACTGAATAGATGAATCTTTCACAATATCAAAGAAGTCTGACCAAATAATTGGGGAGGTAGTTCAGTACATGCATATTTCCCTGTTTTCTCCTAAAGTACTCTCCCATAAAGTTGATTTGCATGCTTCAGCCTAGGGCTACTTTCACAAGGAATAAACCAGAGAATGCCCACAGAAAACTGATTGAGTGTGTGAGGTTTGAAGTAGCTAGCACCAACCCTGTTGGATTTCCAGCTCCATTTCCATTTACACACATAGGTCAAAATGAAATGAAAACTTAAAATACAAACTGTTCAGGAGAGCAAACCCTTGACGTAAGAGGTCCAAACCTAAAGAATATAGTAAGGCTAGGTCAAAGTTGAATCCTGCCCAGTATCAAAGAAATTTGAACAAAACTAAATCTAACGAAATATTAGCTGTAAATCTAGCCCTAAACTAATACAAAATCGAACCTAACCTGTTTAGAAAACCATTGATCAGAGTAGTCCCCAAATAAAGGAGCCCAGTGGGGCAAGCTAACAGTTGAATCCTGTGCAGTATCAAAGAAATCTGACCAAATAATTGAGGGAGGTATTTCATTGAGTGCATATCTCCCTGTTTCCTCCTAATGTGCTCATGGATAAATTATTTTTTCCATGTTTCAGTTTAAGGTACTTGCACAAGGAACAACCAGAGAGTGCCCACAGAGAGCTGATTGAGTGTGTGAAGTTTCAAGCAGCTAGTACTAACTCTGTTTGATTTCCAGCTCCATTTTCATTCACGTCTGTAGGCCATAATAAAGTGAAATCTAAAAATTCAAATTGTTCCTGACAGTGAACTCGCAAACCTTGAAAACTCAAACTTGGAGATCATACTAAGACTAGGAAAAAGATGAATCCTGTACAATATCAAAGTAATCCATGCAAAAATTTGAAGCTTTCTCCTAAATTGCTCACAGATAAAGCTGTTTCTTTCTAATTAAGCTTTGGGCTACTCCCACAAGAAAAAAAAGGAGAGAATGTGCCCTGAGAACTGGTTGAGTGTGTGAATTTTCAAGCAGCTAGCACAAACACTGTTTGAGTCCAGCTCCATTTCCATTCACCCCTATGGGGCAAAATGAGGTGAAAGATGAAAATTAAAACTAATCCTGAGAGCAAACCCTTTCACTAGGATGCCCAAATATGGGAAGCATACTAAGAGTAGAAAAAAGATAAATCCTTCCCAGTATTCATAAAGTTGAAAAAAACTAACACTCTAACACTAGTTCTAACCCTAACTCTAACCATAACCCTAAGCCTAACCTGTTAAGAGAACCTTTGATCATAAAAGTTTTAAACTTGGGGAGACTAGTGTGACAAGCTTACATATGAATCCTGCACAGTATCAAAGAAATCTGACCAAATAATTGGGGAAGTATTTCAGTACATGCATAATGCCCTGTTTTCTCCTAAAGTGCTCTTGGATAAACTTGTTTTGCATGCTTCAGCTTATCGCTACTTTTACAAGGAAGAAACCAGAGAGTGCCCACAGACAACTGATTGAGTATGTGAAGTTTCAACCAGCTAGCACCAACCCTCTGATTTCCAGCTCCATTCTCATTTACCTATATAGGTCAAAATGAAGTGAGACATTAAAAACAAACTACTTCCAACAGCGAACAATTGAACTGAAAAGGCCCCAAACTGGGGCACATAGTGAGGCTAGGTAAAAGATAAATCCGAGTATCAAAGAAACTTGAAGAAAACAAACTCTAACCCTAACAGTATCTCTAAAGCTAGCCCTAACCCTAACCATAACACTAACCCTTACCTGTTTAGAGAACGATTCATCCTAGAAGGGCCAACCTTGGGGAGCCTAGTGGAGCAAGCTAAAAGATGAATATTGTGTAGTATCAAAGAAATCTGCTCAAAATGTTGGGAGACTTATTTCAGTACATACATGTTTCTCTGTTTTGACCTTGAGGGCTCTCAGATACAGTTTCTTTTGCATGCTTCATCTTTGGCCTACCTTCAAAAGAAAGAAACTAGAGAGTGCCCACTGAGAACTAATTGTGTGAAGTTTCAAGCACCTCTGGCGAACCCTGTTTGATTTTCAGCTCAATTTTCATTCACATCAATAAGCCATATGAAGGGAAACATTAAAATACAAACTGTTCCTGACAGCGAACCATTGAACCGACAAGGTCCAAACCTGTGGAGCATAGTAAGGCTAAGTAAAAGATGAATCCTGCCCAGTATCATAGAAATTTGAAGAAATCTAGGGCCGCCTGGGTGCTCTCGGTGCAGATGGACGGCTGGGCTGCACAGTTTCTCTGGGCGCAGACACCAGTCTCAGCCAAACCGGCACTCTCTGCACATATGGAAGGCAGCACAGAACACAGGGACTTTGCTTGCATGTCACCAGACCAAGCTCTGGACACAGCACAAGGTCACTCCAGAACCACCCACCTCACCAAACACCATACATGGGTAATAGATGGAATCCATGTTGCAAAACCTTACTCGCCATCTATCAGTGGGCGTGGCTACCAGCTTGGTTCTGCAGCTTATCAGGTACCCGGTTTCCAACTCCCCTACCTCCAGCTGTGATAACTCAATTTTTTTTCACACAAGCTTTTGGGGCGTGTAGCTATCAATGAGGAAGAGCAACTGTACAGGCACCTGGTTTCCAATTCAGAGACTAAGAGTAGGGAGACTCCAGGTAGAAGCTCAAGCCCTCTCAAACTGGCTACCTCCACCACCCTGAGCACAGACTCAAGCTAGGAATAGAAAACTCCACCTAATGCAAGAAAAGAAAACAGAGTTCTGAGAGGCTTTTTTTTTTCTTTCTTACTTTTCTTTTTTTACTCTTCTATCTATTCTCCTCTACCCTTCCCCCTCTGGTCCTCACAACCTCAACATATGTGAAACCAAGAACTTTCCATGAAATTGGACTTTAAGAACTGAATCACTAGAATTGTATAATTTAGAGGGAATGCATAGGCCCCACCTCACCACCTATTTATTTGCTCTTATTTTCTTTCTCCCTCTCTTTCTTTATTTCCTTGTTATTTTTTCTTCTTTTTTCTTTCTCCCTCTATCCCACTTTCAGCCTCCTAACTTTTACTATTTATACATAGGGTAATTTTATGAATACAGATAAGGAGTTTGAATTTATACCTTCTTCCATAAATTCCCCCTGGCTATTCATTAGAGTTCTCCTTCAAAGTTGCTATGTTAGATTAGTCACATACCCTCATTCCACTCCCCATTAACATAGCATCCTACCCCTGACACTCAGTTCTCTATACACCACCAGAAATGGTATGCCTTTTGTGAAACTAATGACTATATTCTAAATAATAATTGAAGCCAACATCTGTAGACACAGAGTCTAAATATAAATGTATTTATATTGATTAGGCTTAGGGTTCGGGTTAGGTTTAGATTTAGAGTTAGGTTTTGATCTATGGTTAGGGCTACAGCTAAGGATAGGGCAAGGGTTAAGACTTACGTTTGGGTTAGGTTTAAGGTTATGATAAGGGATAGGGTTAGAACTAGTGATAGGGCTAGTATGAGAGTTAGAGTCAGTCTTAGAGCTAGGATTAGGGTTAGGGATAGGGTTAGGGATAGGGCTAAATTAGGGCTAATGTTAGTGTTAGGTTTAGGCCTTCGGTTAGGGTTGGAGTTAGGATTACATTTAGGGTAAGTTATTGGGTTATAGCTAGTACGAGCGCTAGGGCAAGGTTTAGTATTAGGGTTAGGATTAGGGTTAGGTTTAGGGTTATGATTAAAGCTAGGTTTAAGGCCAGGATTAGGGCTAATGTTTGTGTTAGGGTTAGGGCTAGTATTAGGGCTAGGGCTAATGTCAGTTCTAGGGTTACACTTAGGGATAAATTTAGTGTTAGGTTAGGTGTACACTAAGGGTTAGATTTAGAACTAGGGTTATTATAAGGGTTAAGATGAAGGTGAGGGTTTAGGTTAGGTTAGGGTTTAGGTTTACGGCTTGAGTTAACATTAGGGATTTTGGTTAAGGTAATGAAAAGGTTAGGTTTAGGGTTTAGGTGTGGTTTAGTGTAATGGATAGGGTTATGGTTAGGCCTAGGGTTAGCATAAGGGTTATCATTAGGGTAGTGTATAGGGTTAGACCTAAGACTAGGAGTAGGGTTATGTATAGGTATAGGGCTTTTGTTTATGTTAGGTTAGGGTTTAGGTGTGGTTTAGTGTAATGGATAAGGTTAGGATTAAGCCTAGGTTTGGCATAATGAGTTATCGTTAGGGTAATGGATAGGATTAGACCTAAGATTAGGGTAGGGTTATGTATAGGATTAGGGCTTTTCTTGGGTTAGGGTTAGATTTTCCTTTAGGGTTAAAGCTAGGTTTAGTGGCTGAGGATGGGGATCAAGAAGTAGCATGCTCACCTGGCATGTGTAGGGTGCTGGGTTCGATCCTCAGCACCACATACCAATAAAATAAAGATGTTGTGTCCACCAAAATCTAAAAAGTACACATTAAAAATATAGGTTTAGGACTTGGATTGAGGCTAGGTTTTGTGTTAGGTTAGGGCTAGGGTTAAGGCTATGGCTAATGTACAAAGTAGCATTATGATTAGAGCTAGTGATAGGGTCAGGGATAGGGCTATGTCTAGTGATAGGGTTAAATTTACGATTATTACAATTATGATGATGTTTAGAGCTAGGTTTAATGTTAGGGTCAGAGTCAGAGTCCAGATTAGTTTTCAGGTTAGGGTTAGGACTAGAATTAGAGATAGGATTAGGGCTAGGTGTAGGGTTAGGGTTATGATTAGGTAGGGTTATGATTAGGTTTTGTTTTAGGGCTAGGGGTAGAGTTAGGGCTAGTTTTAGAATTAGGGCTAGTGTTAATGTAAGGTTTAGGCTTAGGTTTAGGGTGAGATTTATAGTTAGGTTTAGATCTAGGCTTTGATATAGGGGTAAGGATAGGGCTAGGATTAGGTCTAAGTTTAGGGCTAGGTATAGGGTGATGGTAAGGGATAGTGTTAGTACTAGGCACAAGCCTAGGGCAAGAGTTTGAGTTAGTCTTAGGGCTAGGGTTAGGGTTGGGTTAGGGATAGGGCTAAATTAGGGCTGGGATTAAGACTAGGGTTAGCGTTAGGGTTAGGCCTAGTTTGAGGGCTAGGGTTAGTGTTAGGGTTAGGGTTAGGGTTAGGGTTAGGGTTAGGGTTAGGTTTAGGTTAAGAGATGGGATTATAGCTACTTTTAGCAATAGGGTGAGAATTAGAATTAGGGTTTGGTTATGGTTATGTTTATGATTAAGAAGAGGTTTATAGTTAGAATGTGGGCTAAGGTTTTTGTTAGGATTAGGACTAGGATTAGAGCAAGGGCTAATGTCAGGTCTAGGTTTAAAGTTAGGGAGAGTTTTAGGATTAGGTTTATAGCTAGGTCTATTGTAAAGGTCACGTTTCTTGTTAGGGTCAGGTTTAGAGCTTTGGTTATTATTGGGGTAAAGTCAGGGTTAGGGTTTTTATTAGATTAAGGTTTAGGGTTAAGGCTTGAGTTATCATTACGGTTAGGGATAGGTTAATGATAGTTTTAGGTTTAGAGTTCATGTTAGATGTAGGTAATGGATAGGGTTAGGGTTAATTATAGGATTAGGGTTCGGCCTAGGGTTAGCAGAAGTGTTAGGGTAATCATTAGGGTAATGTATAGGGTTAGAGCTAGTGATAGGACTAGTGTTAAACTTAGTATTAGGTCTAGGGTTAGGCCTAGGTATAGGGTTAGAGCTAAGGATAGTGTTATGGTTAGCTTTAGTGTTAAAGCTAAGGTAGGGCTTGGGTTAGGGCTAGTTTTGCAATACATTAGGGCAATGGCAAATGTAAGAACTTTGTTATGATTAGGGCTAGTTTTAGGGTTAAAGTTAGAACTAAGTATAGTCTTAGGGTTAGTTTTAAGGTTAAGGTGATATTAAGAGATAGGGTTAGTGTTAGTGTCAGGGTCAGTGTTCAGTTTAGGGTTATGGTTAATGGGAAAGCCAGAATTAGGACTAGGGTTAAGACTAGGGGAAGGGTTAGTTTTTGGCTTTAGGCTAAGCATTATTATTAGGGCTAGAGCTAAGATTTTCTTTAAGTCTAGGGCTAGAGTTATGGATAGATTAGGATTAGGTTTAATCTAGAGCTAGTGTTAGGGTTAGGTTTAGGTATAAGGTTACCAATAGGGCTAATGTTAGCGTTCAGTTTAGTGTTAGGTTCATGTTTAGAACTATGATTAGTGTTAGGGTCAGAATTAGTGTCAGCGTTAGGGTTAGGGTTTGGGTTATGATTAGAGGTAGAATGAGGGCTAGGGTTAGGACAACTAATAGGGTTAGGTTTTGGATTAGTTTAAGGAATAGAATTAGGATTAGGATTAGCATTAGGTTTAGGGTTTGGTATATGGTAAGGGATAGGGTTAGAGCCAGGGTTAGGGCTAGAGTTAGGGTTAAAGCTAGGTTTAGGGCTCGGGTTAAGTCTAGCTTTGTGTTAGGGTTATGGCTAGCATTAGAGCAATGGCTAATGTAAGAACTATGGTTTTCAGGGTTAGTTTTAGGGTTATGTTTAGGGGTTAAACCTCTAGTGTTAGGATTAGGTTTAAGGTTAGGTGAAATATAGAGCTAGTGTTAGTGCTAGGTTAATAGTCAGGGTTAGGTTTAGTTTTAGGGTTAGGGTTAGGACTCGAATTAAGGCTAGGGTTACTGTAAGGGTTCGGTTTAACATTAGGGTGGTGTTTAGAGCTAGGGTGAGTGTTAGGATATGAGCCAGAGTTAGGGATAGTGCTAAGGTTAAGATTAGGACTCAAATTAGGGCTAGGGTAAGGTCTAGGTTTAGTGTTAAGGTTTGGTTTAAGTTAAGTTTAGGGTTAGGGCTATTGCTTGGTTTTGTTTTACTGCATGGGTTAATGTTAGGGATAGTTTTATGATTAGCACTAGGGCTAGGGCTAGTGTTAATGTTAGGCTTAGGCTTAGGGTTAGGGATAGATTTTGAGTTAGGGTTAGATCTAGGGTTAGGACTAGGAATAAGGATTTGACAATGGTTATGGCTAGGTTTAGGATTACATTAATGGATAGGGTTAGAAGTAGGGTTAGGGCTATATTGAGAGTTAGAATTAGTCTTAGGGCTAGGGTTAGGGTTAGGGTAAGTGATAGGGTTAAATTCGGGCTAGGATTAGGGCTAGGATTAGTGTTCATCTTGGGCCTAGAGTTAGGATTAGGGTTAGGTTTAAGTTTAGGGTAAGGAATGGCATTATAGCTAGGTTTAGAGATAAGGTGAAGGTTAGAATTAGGGTTAGGGCTATGGTTAGGGTTAGGATGATGATTAAGGCTAGGTTTGTGGCTAGGATGAGGGCTATGCTTTATTTTAGTGTTAGGGCTAGGATTAGGGCTAGGGCTAATATCAGATCTAGGGTTATGGTTAAAGATAGTTTTAGGGTTAGGTTTATGCCTACATATAATGTAAGGGTTAGGTTTAGGTTTAGGGTCAGGTTTAGAGCTAGGGTCAAGGTCTGGGTTAGACATTTGGGATACGTTAAGGTTTAAAGTTAGGGCTCAAATTTGCATTATGGTTAGTGTTAGTGTAATTATAATATGAGGTTTAGGGTTTAGGTTTGGTTTAGAATAATGCATAGGTTTAGGATTAGGGATAGGTTTAGGTTTAGGCCTAGAGTTATGGTTATTGCAATGGCTAGTTAGAGATACGTTTAGGGCTATGTTTATGGTTTTGATTAGGGCTAGGGTTAGGATTAGGGTTAGGGTTAAAGCTTGGGTTAGAGCTTGGATTAGGGCTAGGTTTTGGGTTAAGTTAGTGCTAGGGTTAGGGGTAAGGCTAATGTAAGTACCAGGGTTACAATTAGGGTTAAATTTAGGGTTAGGGTTAGTGGTAGGTCTAGTGTTAGGTTTAGGGTTAGGGTTAGGGTGATGTTTAGACTAGGGTTAGTATTATGGTCAGAGTCAGGGTCAGTGTTAGTTCTAGCTTTCAGCTTAAAACTAGAATTAGAGCTAAAGTTATGGTTAGGGTTAAGGGTTGGTTTAGGTTAAGGGTTAGAGTTAGGGCTATGTCCTGGTTTTGTTTTAGGGCTAGTGTTAAAGTTAGATTGAGAGTTAGGCTTAGAGTTAGGCTTAGGCTTAGGGTTAGGGTTTGATTTAGAGTTAAAATTAGATCTAGGTTAGGGCTAGAGCTAATGATAGGGCTAGGGTTAGGGCTGGGTTTAGGGCTAGAATTAGGGTTCCAGTAAGGGATAGGGTTAGAACTAGGGATGGGAATAGGGTGAGAGTTAGAGTTAGTTGTATGAGTAGGGTTAGGGCTAGGGTTATGAATAGGACTAAATTAGTAATAAGATTAGGGCTAGGGTTAGTTCCTGGTTAGGCATAAAGTTAGGTTTAGGGTTTGGATTAAGGCTAGGTTTAGGGCTAGGATGAGGGCTGGGTTTGTGTTAGGTTTAGGGCTAGGATTAGGGCTATGGCTAATGTCAGGTCTAAGTTTATGGTTGGGGATAGTTTTAGCATTAGTGTTATGGCTAGGTCTAGTGTAAGGATTAGGTTTAGTGTAAAAGTCATCGTTAGAGCTAGGAGATTTATTAGGGTTAGGGTCAGTGTTAGAGTTTGTTTCAGGTTAGGTTTTAGGATTAGGGCTTGAATTAGCACTAAGGTGTGGGTTAGGGTAATGACAGGGTTTTGTTTAGAGCTAACATTAGGTTTAGGGTAAGTGATATGGTTAGGGTTAGCAATAGGGTTAAGGTTAGGTCTAAGGTTCATATTAGGGTAAGGGTTATGGTTAGTATAATGGATAGGATTAGAGATAAGTTTAGGGCTAGGTTTATGGTTAAGAATAGGTCTTGAATTAGGGTTAGGGTTAGGGTTAAAACTAGGGTTAGGCTTAGGTTTATGTTTAGCATAAGGGTTAGGTTTTGAGCTATGGTTAGGCCTATGGTGATGGTTAGGTTTAGGGTTACTTCTAGGGATAAGATTATAGTACTCATAGGGTTAGGTTTAGGATTAGGGCTAGGGACATCATTAGGGATAGGGTTAGGGTTAGGGTAATGTATATGATTAGATGTAGATTTAGGGTTATGTTTAAAGTTAGATTGAGGTTTAGGCTTAGAGTTAGGGCTTTGTTTATGTTTAGATTTACAGTAAGGGTTAGGCTTTGAGCTAGGGTTAGGTCTATGGCAAGTGTGAGGTTTAAGGTTAGACCTAGGGTTAGTTTTCCAGTTAGGTTTAGCATTAAGCCTAGGATTATCAATAAGGTTAGGTTTAGGTTTAGAGTAATGGGTAGGTTTAGAGCTAGGTTTAGGGCTAGGTTTAAGGTTAGGATTAGGTCTAGGGTTAGGGTTAGATTGAGGGATAAGTGTAGGTTTATGTTTAGAGAAATGTTTAGGCTTTGAGCTAGGATAAGGACTAAGGTGAGGGTTAGGTTAAGGTTAGGGCTAAGGTTAGGGTTAGGGTTATGCTTAAGGCTTGATTTACGCCTAGGACTAGCTCTAGTTTTGTGTTAGGTTAAGACCTAGGATTAGGGCTATGGGTAATGCAAGAGCTAGAGTTATGTTGAGGGCTAGTTGTCGGGTGAGGTTTATGGCTAGTTCTAGTGTTAGGTTTAGATTTTGCGGTAGGATCAGATTTAGAGATATGTTTACTCTAAATGAAGGGTCAGTATTTGGGTTAGAGTTAGTGTTAGAGTTACAGCCAGAAATCGGACTATGTTTATGTCTAGGGTTAGGGTTAGTGTTTGTGTTTAGTTGAGGATTATTGTTAGGGCTAGGGCTAGGTTTATGTTTAGGTCTAGGGCTAGAGTTAAGGCTAGGTTTAGGATTTGGTTTAGGTCTAGGGCTAGTGTTAGGTTTTGGTCTCGGGTTAGAGTCAGTTTTAGACCTAGGGTTAGTGTTAGGGTCAGAATAAGGTTCAGGGTTATCTTTAGGGTTTGGAAAAGGGTTAGAGCTAGAATGAGGGCTAGGGATAGGACTATTAATAGGATTAGGGTTTTGGTTAGCCTAAGAATTAGAAATAGGTCTAGGGTTACCATTAGGGTTAGGGTTTTTCTTAGGTTTAGGGATAGCCTTAGAGGTAGGGTTAATGCTTGAGTTAGGGTTAGGGTTAGGGTTAAATATAGGTTTAGAGCTCAGAATAGGGCTAGTTTTGGTGCTAGGGTTAGGGCTAGATTTGGGCATTCGCTAATGTAAGCGCCATTGTTAAAATTAGGGTTAGTTTTAGGGTTAGGGTTATGGGTAGGTCTAGTGTTAGGTTTAGGTTTAAGGTTAGGGTAATATTTAGAGCTAGGGCTATTGTTAAAATATGAGTCAGCATCAGGGTTAGTTTTAGCGTTAGGTTTAGGACTCAAATAAGGGCTATAGTTACTGTTAGTGTTTGGTTTATGTGAGGGCTGTGTTTAGAGCTAGGGTGACTGTTAGGATATCAGTCAGGTCAGGGTTTGCTTTAAGGTTATGGTTATGACTTGAATTAGGGCTAGGGTTACTGTTAGGGTTTGGTTTAAGTTTAGGGTGGTCTTTAGAGCTAGTGTCAGTGTTAGGATATGAGTCAGGGTCAGGGTAAGTTTTAAGTTTAGGGTTAGGACTCAAATTAGGGCTAGGGTTATGTCTAGGTGTAGTGTTAGGATTTAGTTTAAGTTAAGTTTTAGGGTTAGGGCTGTTGCTCAGTTTTGTTTTAGTCGTAGATTTAGGGTTTGGGCTAGTTATAAGATTAACATTAGGGTTAGGGCTAGTGTTAGTGTTAGGCTTAGGCTTTGGGTTAGGGTTAGATTTGGATTTAGCGTTAGATCTAGGATTAGGGCTAGGTCTAACTATAGGGCAAGGGTTAGGGCTAGGGTTATGGTTACGGTAACAGATAGAGTTAGCACTAGGGCTAAGGCTAGGGTGAGATTTAGAGTTAGTCTTAGGCCTAGGGTTTTGGTTAGTTTTATGGATAGGGCTAAGTTAGGGCTAGGATTAGGGCTAGGGTTAGTGTTCAGCTTAGGCCTAGTGTTAGGGCTAGGGTTATAGTTAATTTTAGGGGAAGGTAATGTGTTATAGCTAGGTTTAGAGGTAGGATGAGTGTTAGAATTAGGGTTAGGACTAGGGTTAGGTTTAGGGTTATGATTAAGGCTAGGTTAAGGGCTAGGATGAGGGCTAGGGTTTGTTGTAGGTTTAGGTCTAGAATTAGGGCTAGGGATAATGTCAGGTCTAGTGTTACAGTTTGGGGTATATTTAGGGTTAGGTTTGTGTCTATGCCTAGTGTAAGTGTTAGGCTTCGGGTAAGGGTCAGGTTTAGAGCTAGGTGTATTTTTAGGGTCAGGATCAGTGTTAGGGTTTGTTTTAGGTTAAGGTTTAGGGATAGGGCTCAAATGAGCATTAGGGTTAGTGTTAGGGTTATGGTAATTGATTGGGTTAGGTTTCGGTTTCAGGGTAGGTTTTAGAGCTTGGAGAGCTTTAGGGTTAGCAAAAGGGTTAGGGTTATGCCTAGGGTTAGCATTAGGATTAGGGTTATCATAAGGATAATATATAGGGTTAGATCTATGGTTAGGGCTAGGGTTAGGTTAGGATTAGTGCTAGAGTTAGGTTAGGTTTAGGGTTAGGTCTATTAAACCTAGGTTAGGGTTAGGATTAGGGTTATATTTAGGGTAAAATTTAGGTTTTGAGCTAGGGTTGGGTCTACGACGAGGGTTAGGTTTAGTGTTAGGGCTAGGGTTTTCATTAGGGTTAGGATTAGGTTTAGGGTAATAGATTGGGTTAGATGTAAGGTTAGCTTTATGATTAAGGTTAGGTTTAGGTTTAAGTTTAGTTTTAGGGCTAGGTTTACTGTTGGTTTTAGGGTAAGCTTTAGGGTTTGTGTTAGGGTTAAGTCTATTGCAAGGTTTAGGTTTAGGGTTAGGTTTATGGTTAGGGTTAGGGTTTCAGTTAGGGTTATGGATAGGGTTATCATTAGGGTTCGGGTTAGAGTTAGGGTAATGGCTAGGGTTAGAGCTAGTGTTAGGTCTAGTATTAAGGTTAAGATTAGGGCTACTGTTAGGTTTATGGTTAGGGATAGTGCTAGGGTTATCTTTAAGCTAAGTGTTAGTCTTTGAGCTAGGGTTAGGACTAAGGTGAGGGTTATGGTTAAGGTTAGGACTAGGGTTAGGGTTAGGGTGAGGGTTATTCTTAGGGTAGATTTAGGCCTCGATTAGGGTTAGGGTTATTTAAGTTTTGTGTTAAATTTAGGCCTAAGGTTAGTGCTATGTGTAATGTAAGTTCTAGGTTTCTGATTAGAGATAGTTTTAGGGTTAGGGTTACGGCTAAGTCTAGTGTTAAGCTTAGGTTTGGGGTTAAGGTTAGGATTAGAGCTAGGTTTAACATTAGTTTCAGGGCCAATGTTCAGGTTAAATTTAGGGTTAGGGTGAAATCCAGAATAGAACCAGGGTTAGGTCTAGTGGTATGGTTAGTTTTTGGTTTAGGTTAAGGGTTATTGTTAGGGCGAGAACTAAGTTTTTGTTTAAGTCAAGGACTAGAGTAATAGCTATATTTAGGATTAGGTTTAGATATGGGGCTAGTGTTAGGATTAGGTTTTGGTATAAGTTTACTGGTAGGGCTAGTTTCAGGTTTGGGTTTCTGTTTAGGGTCAGGTTTAGACCTATAATTAGTGTTAGGTCAGAATAAGCGTGAAGTTTAGGGTGAGGTTTTGGGTTAGGATTAGATCTAGAATGAGGGCTGGTGTTAGGACTAGTAATATGGTTATTGTTTGGGTTTGGCTAAGGATTAGGATTAGGACTAGGGTTAGCATTATAAATATGGTTTGGCTTAGGGTAATGGATAGGATTAGAGCTAGGGTTAAGGCTAGGGTCAGTCTTTGACCTCGGGTTAGTGATAGGCTCAGAATAAGAGTAGTTTTAGGGCTAGTTTTAGGGTTAGGGTTAAATCTAGTGTTAGGGCTCGGATTAGGGCTATTTTGTGTTACAATTACGGCTACAGTTTGGCTAAGGCCAATGTAAGAACTAAGGTTATGATTAGGGTTAGTTTTAGGGTTAGGGTGTCAGCTAGTTCTAGTGTTAGCATTAGTTTTATGGTTAGGGTGATATTTAAAGCTAGGGTTTGTGTTTGGATATGAGTCAGAGTGAGGGTTAGTTTTAGGCCTAGGACTCGAATTAGAGCTTGGATTATGGCTAGTTATGGGTTAGGGTTTGGTTTAGGTTAAGATTTAGGGTTAGAACAATGGCTCGGTTTTATTTTAGGGCTAGGGCTTGGATTAGGGCTAGTTTTAGGATTATCAATAGTGTTAGAGCTAGATGTAGAATGAGGTTTAGGCTTAAGATTAGGGTTAGATTTAGAGTTACGGTTAGATCTAGGGTTAGGGCTGTGGCCAGTGTTAGGACTCAGGTTAGAGCTATTGTGAAGGTTACAGTAATGAATAGGTTTATAAATAGAAATAGAACTAGGGTGTGAGTCTTAGCGATAGGGTTAGGGGTAGGGTTAATATTAGGGTTCAAATAGGGTTACTATTAGTGCTATGATTAGTATTAGGGTTAGGCCTATGGTTAGGGCTTGGATTAGGGTTAGTTATAGGGGAAGGGATGGGGTTATATAGCTAGGTTCAGTGCTAGGGCTGGATTACATTTAGGGATAGGGCTAGGGTGAGGGTGAGGGTTAGGATTAAGTCTAGGTTTAGGGCTAGGATGAGGGCTAGGGATTTTGTTAGGGTTAGGGCAAGGATTAGGGCTAGGAATAATGTCAGGTCTAGGGTTATGTTTAGGGATAGTGTTAGGGATAGGTATATGGCTAGGTCTAGTGTAAGGGTTAGGTTTAGTGTAGGGCTCAGTTATAGAGCTAGGTTATTATTAGAGTCAGAGTATGGGTTAGGGTTTGGTTTGTATTAAGGTTTAAGTTTAGGGCTCAAATTAGCATTAGGGTTAGGGTTGGGGTTAGAGTAATGGATAGTTATGTTTACAGTTCAGGTTAGGTTTAGAGTAATATATAGGGTTAGTGTTAGGGATAGTATTAGGGTTAGGCCGAGGGTTAGCATTTGGTTTAAGCTAACCAAATGAATAGGTTTAGTGCTAGTGTTAGGGCTTAGGTTAAGGTTAGGATTAGGGGTCGGATTTGGGTTACTCCTACGGTTAATGTTAGGGTTCAGTTTAGAGTAAGTGTTAGGGTTTGAGCTGGGTTTAGGGCTAGGGCAAGTGTTAGAATCAGGGCTACAATTAGGGCTTTGGTTAGGGTTAGGGTTAGGGCTAGGGTTAGCATTAGGGTTAGGGTTATGTTTAAAGTAATGGATAAAGTTAGAGCTAGGATTTGGGCTATGGTTACACTTAGGATTAAGGGTATGGTTAAGGTTAGGTTTAGAGCTAGGGTTATGTTTAGAGTAAGGGTTAGAGATTGAGCTAGGGTTAGGGCTAGGGCAAGCATTAGGTTTAGTGTTTGTGCTAGGGTTAGGGTTAAGGTTATGCTTAGGTCTAGGTTTAGGGCTTGTATTAGGGCTAAGTTTTGTGTGAGGTTTATGTCTAGTGTTAGGGCTATGGGGAATGTAAGAGCTAGGGTTATGGTTATGGCTAGTTTTTTGGGTTAGGGTTAAAGATATGTCTAGAGTTAGGTTTAAGTTTTGGGTTAGGATAAGGTTTATAGCTAGGGTTTGTATTAGGGTAAGCATCAGTGTTCGGGTTAACATTGGGTTTATTGTTAGGGACAGAATTAGAAGTAGGGTTATGTCTAGAGCTATGGTTAGTCTTTGCGTTAGGTCAATGGCTATTTTAGGGCTATGGCTAGGTTTTTGTTTAGGACTAGGGCTAGAGTTATGGCTATATTTAGGATTACGTTTAGGTCTAGTGGTAGTGTTATGGTTAGGTTTAGATATAGGTTTACTGGTAGGGCTAGTGTAAGGGTTCAGTTTAGTGTTAAGATCAGGCTTTGACCTAGGGTTAGTGATAGGGTCAGAATAAGGGTAAGTGTTAGGCTTAGGCTTCAGGTTAGGTTAGAGATAGAATGATGGCTAGGATTAGGACTAGTAATATAGTTAGTGTTTGGTTTAAGCTAAGGATTTTGGTTAAAACTAGGGTAGCATTAGTGTGAGAGTTTGGCTTAGAGTAAGGAATAGGTTTAGAGCTAGGGTTTGTGTTAGTGTTAGGATTAGGGTTAGGGTTAGGGTTAAAGCTAGGGTTGAGGCTCAGATTAGTGCTAGGTATAGTGTTAGAGTTAGGGCTATGACTAATGTAAAAAATATCTTTATGGTTAGGGATACTTTTAGGCTTAGGATTAGGGCTAGGTCTAGTGTTTGGGTTAGGTTTAGGGTTAGAGTGATGTTCAGAGTAGGATTAGTTTTTAAGGTCAGAGTCAGGGTCAGTATTAGTTGTAGGGATAGCTTTAGGACTAGGTGTAATGTTAAGATTTGTTTTAGGTTAAGGGTTAGTATTAGGGCTATACCTCAATTTTGTTTGTGGGCTATGGCTAGGGTTAGGGCTAGTTTTCAAAATAGAATTAGAGTTAGGGTTAGTGTTAGGGTGAGGTTAGGTTTAGAGCCAGGGTTAGATTTAGAGTTAGGGTTAGTTCTAGGTTTAGGACTATGGCTATGGTTGGAACTAATTTTAGGGCTAGTGTTAGGGTTAGCCAATAGATAAGGTTAGTACTAGAAATAGGTCTAGGGCTAGAGTTAGGTTTAGTCTTAGGGCTAGAGTTAGAGTTAGGGTTACAGTTAGCAATAAATTAGGGCTAGGATTTGAGCTATGGTTAGTGTTAGGATTAGGCCTAGGGTTAGGGCTAGGGTTAGTGTTAGTGGTAGTGTTAGGTTTAGGGTTAGGGATAGGGGAAAGGATGTGGTTATACCTTGGTTCAGAACTAGGGCGAGGGTTGAAATTAGGGTTTAGGATATAGTTGGTGTTTGGGTTAGGATTAAGGCTAGGTTTAGGACTAGGATGAGGGCTCGGGTCTGTGTTAGGTTTAAGGCAAGAATAAGGCAGAGTGCTAATGTCAGGTCTAGGGTTACAGTTAGGAATACTGTTAGGGTTAGTTTTATAGCTTGGTCTAGTTTAAGGGTTATGTTTAGGGTAAGGGTCAGTTTAGAGCTAGGTGTGTTATTAGAGTCAGTGTCTATCTCAGAGTTTGGGTCTCATGCTAGTGATAGGGTCTGGTTTAGGTATAAGGTTACTAGTAGGGCAAGTGTTACAGTTTGGTATAGCGTTAGGGTCAGGTTTAGACCTAGGTAACTGTTATGGTCAGAATAAGGGTCAGGGTTAGGGATAAGGTTTGGGATAGGGTTAGAACTATAATGAGGGCTAGGGTTAGGACTTAATATGGTGAGAGGTTTGATTAGGCTGAGGATTAGGGATAGGTCTAGGGTTACCATTAGGTTTAGGGTTTTGCTTAGAGTTAGGTATAGGTTTAGAGCAAGTGTTAGGGGTAGGGTTGTGGTTAGGGTTAGGGTTAAAGCTAGGTGTAGGGCTCAGATTAGGTCTAGTTTTTGTGTTAGTGTTGGGGCTAGGGTTAGGGCAACAGGTAATGTAAGAACCAGGGTTACAATTAGGGTTAGCTTGGGGTTAGGGTTAGGGGTAGTTCTAGTGTTTGTTAGATTTAAGTTTAGGGTGATATTTAGAGCTAGAGTTATTTCTAGGATAAGAGTCAGGGTCAGGGTTAGTTTTAGGGTTTGAGTTAGGACTCGAATTAGGGCTAGGTTTACTGTTAGGGTTCAGTTTAAGGTTAGCATCATGTTTAGAGCTAGGGTGAGTGTTAGGATATGAGTCAGGGTCAGGGTAAGTTTTAAGGTTAGGGTTAGGACTCGATTAGGGCTAGGATTAGTTTTTGTAGTAGTTTAGGGTTTGGTTTAAGTTAAGGTTTAGTGTTAGGTCTATTGCTCGGTTTTGTTTTAGTCCTAGGGTTAGAGTTAGGGCTAGTTTTACAATTAGTATTAGGGTTAGGGCTAGTGTTAGTGTTAGGCTTAGACTTAGAGTTAGGGTTACATTTATAATTATGTTAGATCTAGGATTAAGCTAGGATTAAGGATAGGGCAAGGGTTAGGGCCAGGGTTAGAGTTATGGTAAGGGATAGGTTTAGAACTAGGAATAGGGCTAGTGTGAGAGTTAGAGTTAGTGATAGGGCTAAAATTAGAGTTAGGGTTTGGGATAGGGTTAAATTAGGGCTAGGATTAGGACTAGGGTTAGTGTACAGCTTAGGCCTAGTGATAGGGATAGGGTTAGGTTTAAGTTTAGGATAAAGAATGGCATTATAGCTAGGTTTAGATGTAGGGTGAGGGATAGAGTTAGGGTTAGGGCTAGGGCTGGTGTTAGGGTTATGATTAAGGCCAGGTTTAGGGCTAGGATGAGGGCTAGTGGTTGTATTAGATTCAGGGCTAGGATTAGTGCTAGGGCTAATATCAGGTCTCGGGTTATGGTTAAAGATAGTTTTAGGGTTAGGCTTATTGATACGTCTAGTGTAAGGGTTAGGTTTAGGGTAAGGGTCAGGTTTAGAGCTCAGGGAATTATTAGGATTAGGATTTGGCTTAGGTAAGGATTTAGGTTTATGGCTCAAATTAGCATTAGGGTTAGGGTTAGGGATATAGTTAGGGTTTGTTTTAAGGTTCAGGTTTGGTTTAGGGTAATTGATATGGTTAGCGTTAGTGATAGGGCTAGGGTTAGGCTTAGGGTTAGCATTAGGGTAAGGGTTATGGTTAGGGTAATTGATAGGTTTAGAGCTTAGATTAGAACTAGAGTTATGGTTAGGAATATGCCTTGAGTTAGGGTTAGAGTTAGTGTTAGAACTAGGGTTAGGGTTAGGTTTAGGGTTATGTTTAGCATAAAGTTTAGGTTTTGAGCTAGGGTTAGGGCTAGGTTTAGGGATAGGTCTAGGGATAGGATTATGGTAGGTTTAGGTTTAGGTGTAGAGTTAGGGATAGGGTTATCATTAACATTTTTGTTAGGGTTAAGGTAACGGATAGGGTTAGGTTAGGTTTAGATTTTTTTAGAGTTAGAATTAGTGATAGGGTTAGGATTAGAGCTATGGTTATGTTTAGGTTTATGGTTAGGTTTATGGTTTGATCTAGAGTTAGGGCTATGCTGAGTTTAATTTTAGGGTTATGTCTATGGTTAGTTATCTGGTTAGGGTTAGGGATAACATTAGGGTTTGGGCTAGGATTATCAATAAGTTTAGGTTTAGGGTTAGGGTAATGGGTAGGTTTAGAGCTAGGTTTAGGGCTAGGTTAAGTTTAGGATTTGGGCTATGGTTAGTGTGAGAGTTAGGTATAGGTCTAGGCTTATGTTTAGGGTAAGGGTTAGGCTTTTAGCTATCTTAGGACTAAGGTGAGGGCTAGGGTTAGGTATAGGGCTAGTGTTAGGGTTAGGGTTATGCTTAGGGCTAGGTTTAGGCCTAAAATTACCTCTATGTTTAGAGTTAGGTTTAGGCCTAAGGTTAGGGCTATGGGTAATTTAAAATCTAGGGTTATGATTAGGGCTAGTTTTAGGGTTAGGGTTATGGCTGGGTCTAGAATTAGGTTTAGGTTTTGGTTAGTTTCAGGTTTAGAGGTAGGTTTAGTGTTAAAGCCAGGGTCAGTGTTTGGGTTAGAGTTAAAGTTAAGGTTAAAGCCAGAATTAGGACTAGGTTTAGGTCTAGGGGTAGAGTTAGTGTTTGGGTTAGGTAAAGGTTTTTTTAGGGCTAGGCTAGGATTTTGTTTAGGTCTAGAGCTATATTTCAGGCTAGATTTAGAATTCTGTTTAGGTCTAGAACTAGTGGTAGGTTTAGGTTTAGGTATAAGGTTACAAGGAGGGCTAGTGTTAGGGTTTCGTTTAGGGTTAGGGTCAGGTTTAGCCCTAGGGTTTATGTTATGGTCAGAATAAGGGTCAGGGTTGGGTTAGGGTTTGGAATAGCATTAGAGATAGAATGAGATCTAGTATTAGGACTATTAATAGGGTTATGATTTGGTTAGCCTAAGGATTAGGGATAAGTCTAGTGTTACCATTAGGATTAAGGTTTTGCTCAGGGTAAGGCATAGGGTTAGGGCTAGGGGTAGGTTTATGGTTAGGGTTAAAGCTAGGTTTAGGGCTCAGATTAGGGCGAGTTTTTGTGTGAGGTTTAAGGCTAGGGTAGGGCAATGGCTAATATAAGGACTAGGGTTACAATTAGGCTTAGGTGTAGGGGTAGGTCAAGTGTTAGGGTTAGGTTTAAGATTAGGGTGATATTTATAGCTAGAGTTAGTGTTAGGATATCAGTCAGGTCAGGGTTAGTTTTAGGGTTAGGGTTAGGACTCAAATTAGGGCTAGGTTTACTTTAGGGTTCAGTTTAAGTTTAGGGTGGTGTTTAGAGCTAGGATGAGTGTTAGGATATAAGTCAGGTTCAGGGTTATTTTTAAGGTTATGATTAGGACTCGATTTAGGGCTAAGGTTAGTCTAGCTGTAGTGCTAGGGTTTGGTTTAAGTTAAGGTTAATATGAGGCCTTTTGCTCGGTTTTGTTTTAGTGCTATGTTTAGGGTTAGGGCTACTTTTATGATTAGCTTTAGAGTTAGGGTTAGGGTTATGGTTAGGTTTAGGATTAAGGCTAGATTTAAGGCTCTGATTAGGGATATGTTTTGTGTTAGGTTTAGGGCAACAATTAGGGCTAGGACAAATGTCAGGTCTAGGTTTATAGTTAGTGATATTTTTAGGGTTAGGTTTAGGGCTAGGTCAAATTAAAGTGTTACATTTAGGGAAAGGGTCAGATTAAGAGCTGGGGTATTATTAGGGTCAGAGTCAGGCTTCAGGTTTGGGTTAGGTTAAGGTTTAGGGTTAAGGATCAAATTAGCATTAAATTAGAATTAGGGTTAGTGTAGTGATTAGTGTTAAGTTTAGGGTTCAGGTTAGGTTTAAGGTAATGGATATGGTTAGTGTCTGTGATAGGTTTAGGGTTAGGCCTAGGGTTAGCATTAGGGTTATGGATATTTTAGGGTAATTTATATTGTTAGACCTAGGTTTAGGGCTAGGATAATGGTTAGAATTAGGGCTAGAGTTAGGTTTACAGACAGGGTTAGGGCAAGGGTTACACTTAGGATTAAGTTTAGGGCATGGTTTAGGGTTTGAGCTAGGATTTTTGCTATGGCTAAGGTTAATTTAGGGTTTGGTCTAGGTTTATGGTCATGGTTAGTGTTACAGTTAGGGCTAGAGTTATCATTAGGGTTAGGGTAATAGGTTTAGATTTCAAGTAAAATATAGGGTTAGGTTGAGGTTAGCATTAGGTTTAGGTTTAGGATTAGGGTTAGGGTTTGAGCTGCTTAGATTTAGGGTCAATGTTTACATTTACTGTTAGTTCTAGGGTTTGGGTAGGTTTAGCTTTAGGTCTAGTGTTATCATTAGGGTTAAGTTTAGGGTTATGGTATTGGGTATGGTTCGAACTAGGGTTAGGACTAGGGTTAAGGTTAGGATTAGGGCTGGGGTTAGGGTTAGGGTTAGGCCTTGGGTTAGTGTTAGGGTTAGGTTAAGTGTAAGGATTAGGGATTGAGCTAGATTTAGGGCTAGGGCGAGGGTTAGGGTTACAGTCTGGGCTAGGTTAGGGTTAGGATTACGTTTAGGGCTAGGGTTAGCATTAGTTTTAGGGTTATGGTTAGTGTAATGGATAGAGTTAGAGCTAGGGTTTGGGCTATGGTTACAGTTAGGGTTAGGGCTAGAGTTAGGGTGAGGTTTAGGGTTTGGGCTAGGGTTATGTTAAGGTAAGGTTTGGGGTTTGAGCTAGGGTTAGGGCTAGAATGAGGGTTAGGGTTATGGTTAGGGCTAGGTTTAGGGTTAGGGTTATGCTTAGGGTTTGGTTTAGGGCTGTAATTAGGGCTAGATTTTGTGTGAGGTTTAGGGCTAGTTTTAGGTATATGGGAAATGTAAGAGCTAGAGTTATGGTTATGGCTAGATTTAGAGTTCATCTAGTGTTAGGGTTAGTTTTTGGGTTAGGATAATGTTTAGAGTTAGGGTTTTTGTTAGGGTAAGTGTCAGTGTTCAGGTTAGGATTAGTTTTAGTGTTAGGTCCAGAATGAGGACTAGGGTAGGTCTAGGGGTAGAGTTAGTGTTTGGTTTAGGTTAAGAGTTATTGTTAGGGCTAAGGCTAGGGTTATGGCTATATTTAGAATTAGGTTTAGGTCTAGGGCTATTGTTAGTGTTAGGTTTAGGGTTAGGGTTACTGGTAGGGCTAGTGTTAGGTTTCGGATAAGGGTTAGGGTCAGGTTTAAACCTAAGTTTATAGTTAGGGTCAGAATAAGGGTCAGAGTTAGGTTTAGGGTTTGGGTTAAGTTTAGAGCTAGAATGAGGGCTAGGTTTAGGACTAGTAGTAGAGTTAGGGTTTGGGGTAGGCATAGAATTAGGGTTAGGACTAGGGTAGCAATAGGGTGAGGGTTTGACTAAGTGTAAGAAATAGGGTTAGAGCTAGGATTAGGACTAGGGATAGGGTTAAGGTTAGGGCCAGGGTTAGGGTTAGGTTTTAAGCTAGGGTTAGGCCTTGAATTAGGGCTAGGTTTTGTGTTAGGTTTAGGGCTATGGCTAATTTAAGAACTGGCATTACGATTAGGGCTAGTTTTAGGCTTAGGTTTAGGTTGAGGTCTAGTGTTAGGATTAGGTTTAGGGATAGGGTGATGTGTAGAGCTAGGGTTAGTGTTAAGGTCAGAGTCAGGGTTAGTATTAGTTTTAGGGTTAGAATTAGGACTCGAATTAGGGCTAGGTGTAGGGTTAGGGTTTGGTTTAGGTTAAGGATTAGGGTCAGTGCTATGGCTCAGTTTGGCTTGAGGGCTAGAGCTAGGGTTAGAGCTAGTTTCAAATTAGCATTATGGTTGAGCTAGGGTTAGGGTAATGGATAGAGTTAGAGGTAGGTTTTGGCTTATGGTGATGGCTAGTTTCAGTGTTGGTGATATGGCTAGGTCTAGTGTTAGGGTTATATGTTTTGTTAGGATAAGGTTTAGAGCTAGGGTTTGTGTTAGTTTAAGTGTCAGTATAGGATATAGGGTTCAGTTTATTGTTAGGGCCAGTGTTAGGTCTACGGTTTGGTCTAGGGGTAGGGTTAGTGTTTGGGTTAGGTTAAAGGTTATTATTAGGCCTAGGACTAAGTTATTGTTTAGGGCTAGGCCTAGAGTTATCACTAGATAAAGGATTAAGTTTAGGTCTAGGTCTAGTGTTAGGGTAAGGTTTAGTTATAGGTTTACAGGTAGTGCCAATATTAGGGGTCGGTTAGGGTTAGGGTCAGGTTTAGACCTTTGGTTAGGGTTAGGGTCAGAATAAGGGTCAGGGTTAGGGTTAGGGTTTGGGATAGAGATAGAGCTAGATTGAGGATTAGGGTTAGAACTAGTAATAGAGTTAGGTTTTGGGTTAGGCTAAGAATTAGGTTTAGGACTAGGGCAGCATTAGGGGTAGAGTTTGGCTTAGGGTAAGGGATAGGTTTAGCGCTAGTGTTAGGGCTAAGGTTAGGGTTAGGGTTAGGGCTAGGGTTAGGTTTAGGGTTTGGGTTAAAGCTAGGGTTCGGGCTCTCATTAGGGCTAGATTTTGGGTTACATTAGGACTAGTGTTAGGGATACAGCTAATGTAAGAACTAGGGTTATGATTAAGGCTAATTTTAGGGTTACAGTTAGAGCTAAGTCTAGTTTAATGGTTAGGTTTAAGTTCAGGGTGATGTTGTGAGCTATGGGAGTGTTAGGTTCAGAGTCAGGGTCAGGGTTAGTTTTAGGGTTGGGGATAGGACTCGAAGTAGGGATAGGTTTAGGGCTAGAGGTAGGGATAGGATTTGGTTTAGGTTAAGGGTTAGAATTAGTTCTATGGCTCGTTATGTTTTAGGGATAACACTAAAGGTAAGGGTAATTTTATGATTAATGTTAGTGTTATTGCTAGTGATATTGTGAGTACAGGCTTAGGGGTACATTTAGAGTTATGGTTAATTCTAGGGCTAGGGCTATGACTAGGATTATGGCTAAGGTTAGGTCTAGTTTTGGGGTTATGGTAAGGGATAGGGTTAGAACTAGGAGTAGAGCTAGGGTGATAGTTAGAGTTAGTCTTAAGGCTAGGGTTAGTGTTAAGTTTAGGCTAAATTAGGGCTAGGAATATGTCTAGGATTGGTGTTAGGGTTAGTCCTAGGGTTATGACTATGTTTAAGATTAGTTTTAGGGTTAGGTTTAGGGGAATGGATGGGGTTATAGTTTAGATTAGGGATAGGGCAATGATTAGAATTAGGTTTAGGTCTAGGGTTAGGTTTATGTTAGAATTAAGGCTAGATTTGGGGTTAGGATGAATCTAGAGTTTGTGTTAGGGTTAGAGCAAGTTTTAGAAATAGGGATAATGTCAGGTTTAGGGTTAGAGCTATGGATAGTTATAGGGTTAGGTTCATGGCTAAGTCTAATGTTAGGTTTAGGGTAAGGCCCATGTTAAGGGTAAGATGTATTTTTAGGGTCAGGGTCAGGTTTCAGGTGTGTGTTAGGTTAATTAAGTCTCAAATTAGCGTTAGGTTTAGAATTTGGGTTAGATTTATGGATAAGTTTAAGTTTAGGATTCAAGCTAAGATTAAGGTAATGGGTGGGATTAGGGTTAGTGATAGGGTTATGGTTAGGCCTAGGGATAACATTTGGGTTAAGGATATTGTTAGGGTAATGAATAGCATTAGAGCTAGGGTTAGGGCTAGGGTTTAGAATAGTATTAGGGCTAGAGTTAGGGTTAGGGTTAGGGCTAGGGTTAGAGTTTGGATTAGGCTTAGGGTAAAGGTTAGATTTTGAGGTAGAGTTAGTGCTAGGGTAAGGGTTAGGTTTAGGATTATGTCTAGGGTTAGGTTTACAGTTAAGGTTAGGGTTAGTGTTAGGGTTAGGGCTAAGGTTAAATTTAGAGTTAGGTAAATGGACAGGGTTAGATGTTGGGTTAGGGTTAGTGGTAGCTTTAGGTTTAGGGTTAGTGTTAAGGTTAGGGCTAAGATTATTATTTGGGTTGGGCTTTGGCTAAGGTAAAGTATAAGGTTAGAGCTAGGGTTAGAGCTTGGGTTCGGTTTAGGGTTAGGGCTATGTTATGGTTAGGGTTAGGGTGAAAGCTAGGGTTAGGTATTAGATTTGGGCTAGGTTTGGTTAGCATTAGGTTTAAGGTTACGGCTAATGTATGATCTAGGTTTATGATTAGAACTAGTTTTAGAATTAGGGTTAGGACCAGGTCTAGTGTTAGGTTAAGGTTTAGGTTTAGGGTGATGTTTAGAGGTAGGGTTAGTGTTAATGTCAGAGACAGGTTTAAGGGTAGATTTAGGGTTAAGATTAGGACTCAAATTAGGGCTAGGCTTAGGGCTAGATATAAGGTTAGGGTTTGGTTTAGGTAAAAGTTTAGGGTTAGTGTTATGGCTCAGTTTTGTTTTAGGGCTAAGCCTATGTTTAGGGCTAGTTTTAGGATTAGCATTAGGGTTAGGGCTAGTGTTAGGTTTAGGTTTAGTTGTAGAATTGGGGTCAGATTTAAAGTTAGGTTAAGATCTAGGGTTAGGGCAACGTGAAAGTTTAGGGCTAGGGTTATTCTAGGCTATGGCTAGGAATAAGGTTATGGTAAGTGATAGGGTTATAATTAGGGCTAGGGCTAGGGCAAGAGTTATAGTTAGTCTTAAAGCTAGGATTAGGGTTAGGTTTAGGATTAGGGCTAGGGTTAGTGTTAGGGTTAGTCCTAGGTTTAAGGTTAGGGCTAGGTTTAGTGTTAGTGTTAGGGTTTGGGTTAGGTTTAGGGTAAGCAATTGGGTTATAACTAGGTTTAGGGCTAGGGAAAGGGTTAGAATTAGGGTTAGGGTTATGATTAAGGCTAGGTTTTGGGCTAGGATGAGAGCTAGTGTTCATGTTAGGGTTAGGGCTAGGATTAGGGCTAGGGCTAATGTCATGCCTAGGGTTACAGTTAGAGATAGGTTTCAGTTTACGTTTATGATTAGGTCTAGTGTAAGGGTTAGATTTAGGGTAAGGGTCAAGTTTAGAGCTATGTGTATTATTAGGGTTAGTGTTTGTCTTAAGTTTTGGTTAAGGTTAAGATTTAGGTTTAGGGCTCAATTAGCATTAGGGTTAGAGTTAGGGTTAGGGTAATGAATAGGCTTAGGATTAGGGTTCAGGTTAGTTTTAGGGCAATGGATAGGTTTAGGGATTGTGATAGGGTTAGGGTTAAGCCTAGGGTTAGCATTAGTGTTAGGATTATGGTTAGGGTAATGGATAGAATTAGAGCTAGGTTTAGGGCTAGGGTTATTGTTAGGATTAGGGCTAGGATTAGGGTAGTTGATATAATTAGAGCTAAGCTTAGGGCTATGGTTAATGTTAGGGTTAGTTCTAGTGTTAGGTTTCATATTGGGACAGGGCTAGGGTTATGTTAAGGGTAAAGGTTAGGCTTTGAGCTAGGGTTAGGTCTAAAGCGAGGCTTAGGGTTAGGGTTAGGGCTAGGCTTAGGTTTAGGGTTACACTTAGGGCTATGTTCAGGCCTAAAATTAGGGCTAGGTTTTGTGTTAGTTTAGGCCTAGGTTTAGGGCCATGGGTAATGTAAGAGCTAGGGTTATGATTAGGGCTAGTTTTAGGGTTAGGGTTATGGCTAGGTCTAGTGTTAGGATTAGGTTTTGGTTTAGGGTGAGCTTTGGAGCTAGGATTATGTTAGGGTCAGGGCCATTGTTCAGGTTAGAGTTAGTGTTGGGTTTAGTGCCAGAATTAGGACTAGGGTTAGGTCTAGGGGTAGGTTTTAGTGTTTGGGTTAGGTTAAGGGTTATTGTTAGGGCTAGGGCTAGGTTGGTGTTCAGGTCTAGGGCTAGAGATATGGCTAGATTTAGGATTAGGTTTAAGTCTAGGGCTAGTGTTAGGTTTAGGTTTAAGTATATGATTACTAGTAAGGCTAATGTTAGGGTTCGGTTTCGGGTTAGGGTCAGGTTTATACCTGCAGTTAGTGTTAGGGTCAGAATAAGTGTCAGGGTTAGGGTTTGGGTTTATGTTAGTTTTAGAGCTAGAACAAAGGTTAGGGTTAGGACTAGTAATAGGGTTAGGGTTTGGGTTAGGCTCTGGATTAGGTTTAGGACTAGGGTTAGCATTAGGTTTAGGGTTTAGCTTAAGGTAATGGATAGGATAAAAACTAGGGTTAGGTCTAGGGATAGGGTGTGAATTAGGGATAGTTTTAGGGTTAGGGTTAAAACTAGGGTTAGCGCTCAGCTTAGGGCCAGGTTTTGGTTTAGGTTCGGTCTAATGTTAGGCCTACAACTAATGTATAAACCAGGGTTATGATTAGGGCTACTTTTTGGGTAAGTGTTATGGCTAGATCAAATGTTAGGGTTAGGGTTACCGTTAGCGTGATGTTTAGAGCTAGGGTTAGTGTTAGGGTCAGGGTCAGTGTTCGGGTTATAGTTAGGGTTAGGTTTAAACCCAATATTATCACTAGAGTTAGGTCTAGGTGTAGGGTTAGTGTTTGTGTTAGGTTAAGGTTTATCATTAGGGCTAGGGCTAGGTTTTTGTTTAGGTCTAGGGCTAGAGATATGGCTAGAGTTAGGATTAGGTTTAGGTCTAGGGCTAGTGTTAGGGTTAGGTTTAGGTATAGGTTTATTGCTAGTGCTAGTGTTAGGGTTCGGTTTATGGTTAGGGTCAGTTTTAGACATACGGTTACCTTTAGGGTCAGAATAAATGTCAGGGTTAGGTTTAGGGTTTGGGTTATGGTTAGAGCTACAATGAGGGCTAGGGTTAGGACTAGTAATAGGGTGAGGGTTTGGGTTAGGCTAAGGATTAGAGTTAGGCCTAGGGTTAGCATTAGGGTTAGGGTTAGCTTAGGGT
The DNA here is from genome assembly GCF_021218885.2 of Marmota monax. Classification (NCBI taxonomy): domain Eukaryota; kingdom Metazoa; phylum Chordata; class Mammalia; order Rodentia; family Sciuridae; genus Marmota; species Marmota monax. Next base: position 87,376 of record NW_026695125.1, on the reverse strand, counting down.
AAGGGATAGGATTAGAGCTAGGATTAGGGCTATGTTTAGGGTTAGGGTTAGGGCTAGTGTTAGGTTTAGGTTTAGGGTTAAAGCTAGGGTTAGGTCTTGCATTAAGGCTAGGTTTTGGTTAGAGTTAGGGCTAGTTTTAGAGTTATGGCCAATGTATGGACTAGGGTTACGATTTGGGCTATTTATAGGATTAGGGTTAGGACTAGGTCTAGTGGTAGAGTTAGGTATAATGTTTAGAGCTAGGGTTAGTGTTAGGGTCAAATTCAAGGTCAGAGTAGTTTTAGCATTAGGGTTTGGCATCGAATTAGGGCTAAGGTTCAGGCTAGGAGTAGGGTTAGGTTTCAGTTTAGGTTAAGTTTTAAAGTTAGGGCTATGGCCTGGTTTTGTTTTAGGGCTAGGGCTATGGTTAGGGCTAGTTTTAGGCTTAGCATTAGGTTTAGGGCTAGTGTTAGGCTTAGGTTTAGGCTTAGGGTTAAAGTTAGATTTTGATTTAGGATTAAATCTAGGGTTAGGTCTAGGGCTAAGTATAGGGCTACTGTTAGGTCTTGGTTTATGGCTAGGATTAGGGTTATGGTAAGGGATAGGGTTAGAACTAGGAATAGGGCTAGGGTGAGAGTGAGAGTTAGTCTTATGGCTAAGCTTAGTGTTTGGTTAGGTATAGGGCTTAATTAGGGCTAGTAATAGGGCTAGGTTTATGGTTATGTTTAGGCCTAGGGTTAGTTTTAGGCTTAGGGTTAGGTTTCGTGTAAACGATGGGGTTAGAGCTAGGGATAGGGCTAGGGTGAAGGTTAGAATTAGGGTTAGGGCTAGGGGTTCATTAGAGTTATGATTAAGGCTAGGTTTAGGGCTAGGATGAGGGCTAGGTTTTGTGTTAGGGTTAGGGCTAGGATTAGTGTTAGGGTGAATGTCAGGTCTAGGGTTATGGTTAGAGATAGTTTTAGGGTTAGGTTTATGGCTATGTTTAGTGTAAGTGTTAGGTTTCAGGTAGGGGTCAAATTTAGAGCTAGGGGTATTATTAGGGTCAGGGTCAGGTTTAGGGTTTTGTTTTAGTTGGGGTTTAGGGTTAGGGCTCGAATTAGCATTAGGGTTTGGGTAGGGTAATGATAGGGATTCGTTTAGGGTTCAGGTTAGATTTAGCATAGTGGTTAGGGTTATGGTTAGGGATAAGTTTAGATTTAGGCCTAGGGTTCGCATTATAATTAGGGTTCTGTTTAGGGTAATTGATAGGGTTAGAGCTAAATTTATGTCTAGGTTTATGGATAGGATTATGGCTAGGTTTAGGATTAGGATTATGGGTGTGTTTTGTGTTAAGCTTAGGGCTAGAATTACAGCTAGGGCAAATGTCAGATCTAGGATTATGGCTAGGGATAGTTTTAGGATTAGGTTTACGGCTAGGTCTCGTATAAGGGTTAGATTTAGGGGTAGGTCAGGATTAGAGCTAGGTTTATTTTCTTTGGAAGTGACAGAGTTAGAATTTGGGTTGTGTTAATGTCTAGGGTTAGGACTTGAATTAGCATTAGGGTTAGAATTAGGGTAATGATAGGGCTAGGTTTAGGGTTCAGGTTAGCTTTAGGTTAATGAAATAGGTAAGGTTTAGGGATGAGTTTAGGATTAGGCCTAGGGTTACCATTAGAGTTATGATTATGGTTAGGGTAATGGAAAGGGTTAGAGCTAGTGATAGGGCTAGAGTTATTATTAGAATTCTGGCTAGGGTTAGGGTAAAGTTTAGGTCTATGTTCTGGGTTAGGGTTAGGTTTAGTGTTAGGTTTAAAGCTAGGGTTAGATCTAGGGTTAGGGATTGGGCTAGGGCTAGGTTTAGGGTTAGGGTGAGGGATAGGGTTATGGTAACAAATATGGTTAGAACTAGGGATATGGCTAGGGCGAGAATTAGAGTTAGTTATAGTAGTAGTTTTAGGATTAGGGTTAGAGTTAGGGCTAAATTTGGGCTAGGATTAGGGCTAGGATTAGTGTTAGCGTTAGGGCAAAATTGGGGCTAGGATTTGGGCTAGATTTAGGGTTAGGTTTAGAGGTAAATTAGGGTTTAAGATTAGGGGTAGTGTTAGTGTTAGGGTTAGGGCTACATTAGAGCTAGTATTAAGGCTAGGGTTAGTGTTATGTTTAGAGTAGGGGGTTGGGCTAGAGTTAGGTTAGCATTGGTGTTAAGGTTAAGCTTAGGGGAATGGGTGGGGTTATAGCTAGCTTTAGGGATAGGGTGAGCTTTAGAATTAGGATTAGGCCTAGGGTAATGTTTCACTTTAGGATTTAGGCTAGGTTTATGGCTAGGTTAAGGGCTAGGGTTTCTATTAGGGTTATGGCTAGGACTAGGTCTAGGGCTAATATCAGGTCTAGGATTAACATTAAAAATAGTTTTAGGGTTAGATTATTGCTAGGTGTAGTGTAAGAGTGAGGTTTAGGTTAAAGGTCAGCTTTAGGGCTAGGGTTATTATTAGGGTCAGGGTCAGGGTCAGGGTTAGCATTTGGTTGCAAAAGGTTTAGGGTTAAGGCTCGAATTAGCATTAGGGTTAGGTTTAGGATTATTGTAATGGATAAGGTTTAGTTTAGGTTTCAGTTAAGATTTAGAGTAATGGATGAGTTAGGTTTAGCAATCGGGTTAGGGATATCATTAGGGTTAGGGTTTATTTAGTGTATTGGATAGGTTTAGAGCTAGGGTTGGGGCTAAGTTATGGTTTGGATTAAGTCTAGAAGTAGGGATAGGTTTAGTGAAAGGGCTAGGGTGTGATTTGTGATAAGTTTCGGTGTTAGGGTAAGTGTTAGGTTTAGGGCTAGGATTAGGGTTAGGATAGGATAAGGGTTAGTGTTTGAGCTAGAGTTAGGGCTAGGGTGAGGGTTAGGTTTATGTTTAGGTCTAGGTTTACATTTATGGTTAGATTCAGTTTTAGTGTTAGGGATAGGGTTTTAATTAGGGTTAGAGTTAGGGTTATGGTAATGGTTATGGTTAGAGCTAAAGTTCAGGCTAGGTTCAATGTTAGGCTTAGGGCTAGGGTTAGGGTTAGGATTTAGGATAGAGCTAAGGTTATGTTTAGTGTAAAGGTTAGGCTTTGAGCTAGGGTTAGGTCTAAGGCAAGGTTTAAGTTAGGGCTAGGTTTAGGGCTAGGGTTAGGCTGAGGGTTATACTTAAAACTAAGTTTAGGCCTAGGATTAGGCCTAGGTTTTGTGTTAGGTTTAGGGCTAGGGTTAGGACTATGGGTAATGTAAGAGCTAGGGTTATGTTTAGGTCTAGTTTTAGGGTTAGGGTTATGGCTAGGTCCAGTGTTAGGTCAAGGTTTTGGGTTAGTGTCAGGTTTAAAGCTAGATTCAGTGTTAGAATTGGGGTCAGTTTTTGGGATAGTGTTAGTGTTAGGGTTAGATCCAGAATTAGGTCTAGGTTTAGGTCTGGGGTAGGGTCAGTGTTTAGTTTAGGTTAAGGATTATTGTTAGGGCTACTGCTAGGTTTTTGTATAGGTCTAGGGCTAGAGTTATAGCTATATTTAGGATTAGCTTTGGGTCTAGGTCTAGTGTTAGGCTTAGCTATAGGAATAGGATTACTGATAGGGCTAGTGTTAGAGTTTGGTTTAGGGTTAGGGTCATGTTTAGACCTAGGGTTAATGTTAGGGTCAGATGAGGGTCAGGGTTAGGTTTAGAGAGAGAATTAGGACTAGGGTAAGACTAGTATTATGGTTAGAGTTTAAGTTAAGCTAACGATTACGATTAGGACTAGGGTTAGCATTTGGGTTAGGGTTGGGCTTAGTGTAAGAAATAGGGTTAGGGTTAGGGTTAGGGCTAGTGTTAGAGTTAGGATTAGGCCTAGTATTAGGGTTAAAGCTGGGTTGGGGCTTGAATTAGGGGTAGAATTTGTGTTAGGGTTAGGGCTACGGTTAGGACAATGCCTAATGTATGAACTAGGGTTATGATTAAGGCTAGATATAGGGTTAGGTTAAGACTAGATATAATGTTGGGGTTAATTTAAGGTTAGAGTGATGTTTAGAGCTAGGATTAGTTTTAGGGTCAGTGTCAGGGCCAGGGTTAGTTTTAGAGTTAGTTTTAGGGTTAGTGATAGGGTTAGGGTTTATTTTAGGTTAAGGGTTAGGATTATGGCTATGGCTAGATTTTGGTTTATGGCTAGGGCTAGGTATAGGACACGTTTTAGGATTAGTGTTATGGTTAGGGGTAGTGTTAGGGTTTGGTTTTAGCTTATTTTTACAGTTAAATTTAGAGTTAGCTTTAGATTTAGACTTAGGCCTAGATCTAGGATTAGGATTAAGGCTAAGGATAGAACTAGGGCTAGGGCCAGGGCAAGAGTTATAGTTACTCTTATGGCTAGGTTTAGGGTTAGGATACAATTAAATAAAGGCTAGGATTAGCACTATGCTAATTACGGCTAGGGCTAATTTCAGGTCTAGTGTTATGGTTAAAATAGTTTTAGGGTTAGGTTTATGGCTACATCTAGTATAAGGGTTAGGTTTAGGGTTATGGTCAGGTTTATAGCTAAGGGTACTATTAGGGTAAGGGTCGTTATTAGTGTTTTGGATAGGTTAAAGTTTAACATTAGGGCTCAAATTAGCATTAGGGTTAGGGTTAGGGTTCAGGTTAGGTTTAGGTTAATGAAATAGGTTAGGGTTATGGATGAGTATAGGGTTAGGCCTAGGGTTACCATTAGAGTTATGGTTATTGTTAGGGTAATGGATAGGGTTAGAGCTAGTGATAGGGATAGTGTAATGGTTAGAATTCTGGCTAGTGTTAGGGTAAGGTTTAGGGCTGGTTCTGGGTTAGGGTTAGGTTTAAGGTTAGGGTTAAAGCTAGGGTAAAGGCTCGAATTAGGGCTTGGTTTGGGGTTTGGTTAGGGCTAGGGTTAGGGCTATGGATAATGTATGAACTAGTGTTGCAATTATTGCTAGTTTTAGGGTTAGGGTTAGGGTTAGGGCTATGTCTACTGTTATGGTTAGGTTTACAGTTAGGGTGATGTTTAGAGCAAGGGTTATTGTTAGGGTCACTGTCAGAGTCAGGGTTAGTTTTAGGGTTAGGCTTAGAATTCAAATTATGGCTAAAGTTAGTACTAGGTGTACGGTTAGGGTTTGGTTTAAGTTAAGGGTTAGGAATATAGGTTGGTTTTGTATTAGGGCTAGGTCTATGGTTACGGCTAGATTGTGGATTAGCATCAGGGTTAGGGCTAGTGTTAGGTTGAGGTTTAGGCTTAGAGTTAGGGTTAGATTTAGAGTTAGGGTTAGATCTAGGGTTAGGACTAAGGGTTAGTGGTAGGTTTAGAGCTAAATTAGGGCTAGGATTAGGGCTAGGGTTAGTGGTAGGTTTAGGGCTAAATTAGTGCTAGTATTAATGCTAGGGTTAGTGTTGGAGTTAGACCAAGGGGTTGGGCTAGATTTAGGGTTAGCATTGGTGTTAAGGTTAAGTTTAGGTGAATGGGTGGGGTTATAGCTAGCTTTAGGGCTAGGGTGAGGGTTAGAATTAGGATTAGGCCTAGGGTTATGGTTCAGTTTAGGATTAAGGCTAGGTTTAGTGCTTAGTTATGGGCTAGGTTTTCTGTTAGGGTTATGGCTAGGACCAGGTCTAGGACTAATATCAGGTCCTGGGTTAAAGATAAGGATAGTTTTAGGGTTAGGTTATGGCTAGGTCTAGTGTAAGGGTTAGGTATACAGTAAGAGTGAGGTTTAGAGCTAGGGGAATTATTAGGGTCAGTGTCAGGGTTAGGGTATGGTTTAGGTTTGAGTTTAGGTTTAGGGCTTGAATTAGCATTAGGGTTAGGGTTAGGGTAATGATTGGATTAGGTCTAGGGTTCAGGGTAGGTTTAGGGTAATTGATAATTTTGGGGATAGTGATATGTTTAGGGTTAGGCCTAGGGTTATCATTAGGGTAAGGGTTATGTTTAAGGTAATGATACAGTTAGACTTAAGGTTAGGGCTAGGGTTATGGTTAGGATTAGGTCTTGAATTAGGATTAGGGTGAGAGTTAGAACTAGGGTTAGGTTAGGGTTATGTTTAGTGTAAGGATTAGGTTCTGAGCTATGGTTTGGGCTAGGCAGAGAGTTAGGTTCAGGATTAGGTCTAGGGATAGGATTACGGTATATTTTGTGTTAGGGTTAGGGTTAGGATTAGACCTAGGATTAGTGGTAGTGTCAGTAAAAGGGTCAGGGTAAGTGTTAGGGTTTTGGATAGGGTTAGATCTAGAATGAGGGCAAGGGTAAGGGCTATTAATAGGGTTAGTGTTTTGGTTAGCCTAAGGATTAGGGATAGGTCTAGGTTTACCCTTAGTTTTAGGGTTTTGCTTAGGTAAGGGATTGATTTAGAGCTAGGGTTAGGGCTATGGTTATGGTTAGAGTTAGGGATAAAGATAGGTTTGGGCCTCATTATTAGGCCTAGGTCTTGTGTTAGGGTTAGGGATAGTGTTAGGGCAATGGCTAATGTAAGAACTAATGTTACCATTAGGGTTAGTTTTAGTGTTAGGGTATGTTTTAGGTTTAGTGTTGGAATTAGGTTTAAGTTTAGGGTGATATTTATAGCTAGGGTTCATGTTAAGATAGGACTCAGGGTCAGGCTTAGTTTTAGGGTTAGAGTTAGGACTCGAATTAGGGCTAGGGTTACTATTAGGGTTCAGTTTAAGGTGAGGGCGGTGTTTAGAGCTAGGGTGAGTGTTAGGATATGAGTCAGGGTCACGGTTGTTTTAAGGTTAGGGTTAGGACTCTAATTAGGGCTAGTGCTAGGTCTAGTTGTTGTGTTAGGATTTGGTTTAAGTTAAGGTTTAGGGTTAGGGCTCATACTCGCTTTTGTTTTAGTCCTAGGGTTAGGGTTAGCACTAGTATTAGTGTTAGGCTTAGGCTTAGCATTAGGGTTAAATTTGGAATTAGGGTTAGATCTAGGGTTAGGGCTAGAACTAAGGATATGGCAAGGGTTATGGCTAGGTTTAGGGTTATGGAAAGGGATAGAGTTAGAATTAGGGAAAGGGCTAGGGTGAGAGTTAGTCTTAGGGCTAGGGTTAGGGTTAGGGTTAGATATAGGGCTAAATTAGGGCTAGGATTAGGGCTAGGTTTAGTGTTTAGTTTAAGCCTAGGGTTAGGGTTAGGTTTAGAGTTATGGTTAGGGTTAGGGTGAGGGTTAGAGTTTAGAGTTAGAGTTTAGAGTTTAGCTTTAGATTTAGGGCAAAGTTTGGGGTAAGGGATGGCTTTATAGCTAGGTTTAGAGGTAGAGTAAGGGTTAGAATTAGGGTTAGGGCTGTGGTTAGGGTTAGGGTTATGATTAAGGCTAGGTTTAGGGCTGTGATGAGGGCTAAGGTTTTTTTTTAGGGTTAGGGCTAGGATTAGTGCTAGGGCTAATTTCAGGTCCAGAATTATGGTTAAATATAGTTTTAGGTTAAGATTATGGGTATGTCTAGTGTAAGGGTTAGGTTTAGGGTTAGTGTGAGGTTTAGAGCTAGGGGTATTATTGGGGTCAAGTTCTGGGTTAGGGTTTGGGACAGGTTAATGTTTAAATGTAGGGCTTGAATTAGCATTAGGGTTAGGGTTATGGTTATGGTAATGGATAGAGTTAGAAATCAGTTTAGGGCTAGGGTTATGGTTATGATTAGGGCTAGGTTTTGGGTTAAGTTAGTGTAGGGTTAGGGTTATGGCTAATGTAAGTACTAGGGTTATGATTACGGCTAATTTTAGTGTTTTATGGCTAGGTTTACTGTTAGGTTTAGGTTTAGGGTTAGGGTGATATTTTGACCTCGAGTTAGTGTTATGGTCAGAGTAAGGGTCAGGGTTAGTTTTAGCGTTTGGCTTAAAACTCGAATGAGGGCTGGGGTTAGGGCTAGGTGTAGAGTTAGGGCTTGGTTTAGGTTAAGGGTTATTGTTAGAGCTTTGGCTCAGTTTGGTTTTAGGGCTAGGGTTAGGGTTAGTGAAATTTTTAGGATTAGTGTTAGGGTTAGGGCTAGTCTTAGATTTATGCTTAGGCTTCGGTTTAGGGTTAAATTTAGAGTTAGGTTTTTATCTAAGGTTAGTGCTAGGGCTGAGGATAGGGCAAGAGTTAGGACTAGGATTTGGGATAGGTTTAGGTTTATGGGAAGGGATAGGAATGAAACGAGTGATAGGGCCAGTGTGAGAGTTAGAGTTATTCTTAGGGCTAGGATTAGTGTTAGGGTTAGGGATAGGGCTAAATTACAGCTAGGGTTAGTGTTAGAGCTAGGGTTAGGGCTAGGGTTAAAACTAGCATCAGGGTTAGGGCTAATTTTAGGCTTAGGCATCGAGTTAGGGTTAGATTTAAAGTTAGGTTTCAATCTAGTGTTAAAGCTAGGGCTAAGGATAGGGCAATTGTGATGAAAATGGTTAGGGTTAGAGTTAGGGTTATGTTTAGGGTAAGGGATGTGGTTTTGGCTAGGTTTAGGGCTAAGGCAAGTGTTAGTATTAGGGTTAGGGCTTAGTTAGGGTTAGGGTTATGATTAAGGCTAGGTTTATGGCTAGGATGAGGTTTAGGGTTTGTGTTAGGATTGGGGATAGTATTAGGGCTAGGGCTAATGTAAGTTCTAGGGTTATAGTTAGGGCTAGATTTAGTGTTAGGTTTATGGCTTGTTCCAGTGTAAGGATTACATATAGGGTAAGATTTAGGTTTATATCTAGGGTTATTTTTAGGGTCAGGGTCAGGGTTAGGGTTTGGGTTAGGTTAGGATTTAGGTTTAGGGTAATGACAGGGTTAGTATTAGGGTTTAGGTTTGGTTTAGTGTAATGAATAGTGTTAGGGTTAGGCCTAGAGTTAGCTTAAAGGTTAGGGTTATTGTTAGGGTAATGGATAGGTTTAGACCTAAGGTTAGGGCTAGGGTTATGTATAGGATTAGGGCTAGTTTCGGGTTAGGGTTAGGTTTAAGTTTAGGGTTAAAGTTAGATTTAGGACTCGGATTAAGGCTAGGTTTTGGGTTAGGTAGGGCTAGGGTTAAGGCTACCGGTAATGTAAGAAGTAGGGTTATGATTAGTGCTAGTTATAGGGTTAGAGTTAGGGCTAGGTCTAGTGTTAGGTTGAGGTATACGGTGATGATTATTTTTAGAGCCAGGGTTAGTGTTAGGGTCAGAGTCAGGGTCAGGGTTAGTTTTCGGGTTAGGGTTAGGACTAGAATTAGGATATGGTTAGGGCTAGGTGTAGGGTTAGGGTTTGGTTTAGGTTAAGGGTTAGGATTATGGCTATGACTCGGTTTTGTTTTAGGGCTAGAGCTAGGGTTAGAGCTAGTTTTAGGATTAGCATTACTGTTAGGGCTAGTGTTAGGTTTAGGTTTAGGCTTAGGTTAGGTTTAAATTTATGATTAGGGTTAGATCTAGGGTTATGGCCACAGCTATGAATAGGGCTAGGGTTACACCAAGGGTTAGGAGTTGGATTAGGGTTCTAGTAAGGGATAGAGTTAGAACAAGGGTTAGGGTTAGGGTGAGAGTTACAGTTAGTCTTTGGGCTAGAGTTAGGGTTAGGATTAGGGATAGGGCTAAATTAGGGCTAAGATTAGGGCTAGGGTTAGTGTTAGGGTTAGGCCTAGGGTTTGGGTTAGGAATAAAATTAAGGCTATGTTTAGGGCTAGGATAAGGGCTAGGGTTTGTGTTAGGGTTAGGGCTAGGATTAAGGCTAGGGTTAATATCAGGTCTAGGGTTAAGGTTAGAAAGAATGTCATGGTTAGGTTTATGGCTAGGTCTAGTGTAAGGATTATGTAGGGTAAGAGTCAGGTTTAGAACTAGGGGAATTATTAGGGTCATGGTCAGTGTTAGGGTTTAGGTTTGAGGTTAGTTTAGGGTTCAAATTAGCATTAGGGTTAGGGTTAGCATAATTATTGAGTTAGGTTTACGGTTCAGGGTAGGTTCAGGGTAATTGATAGGTTTGGGTAAAGTGATAGGGCTAGGGTTAAGCCAAGGGTTAGCATTATGGTAAGGGTTACTTTTAGGGTAATGGATACAGTTCGAGTTAAAGTTAGGGGTAGGGTTATGGTTAGGATTAGTTCTTGTGTTAGGGTTAAGGTGAGTGTTGTAACTAGGATTAGGATTAGGGTTATGTTTAGCATAAGGGTTAGGTTCTGAGCTATGATTAGGGCTAGGCTGAGAGTTAGGTTAAGAGTTAGGTCTAGGGATATGATTATCGAATATTTTGGGTTAGGGTTGGGTTTAGGGTTAGACTTGGTTTAGTGTTAGGTTCAGAATAAGGGTCAGGGTTAGGGTTAGGTTTGGGGTAGTGTTAGCTAAATTAAAGGCTAGGGTTAGGACTTTTAATAGGGTTAGGGTTTGGGTTAGTCTAAGTACTAGGGGTAGTTCTAGGGTTACTCTTAAGTTAGGGTTTCGCTCAGGGTTAGGGATTGATTTAGATCTAAGGTTAGGGTCATGGTTAGGGTTAGAGGTAGAGTTAATGCTAGATTTAGGGTTCAGTTTAGGACAAGTTTTTGTGTTAGGGTTAGGGCTAGGATTAGGGGAATGGCTAATGTAAGAACTAGGGTTACCATTAGGGTTAGTTTTAGGGTTAGGGTTAGGGGTAGGTTGAGTGGTAGGGTTAGGTTTAAGGTTAGGGTAATATTTATAGATAAAGTTCTTGTTAGGATAGGAGTCAGGGTCAGGGTTAGTTTTATGGTTAGCATTTAAACTCGAATTGGGGCCATTGTTAATGCTAGTGTTCGGTTTGAGTTTAGGGCTGTGTTTAGAGCTAGCGTGAGTGTTAGGATATGAGTCAGGGTCAGAATTAGGTTTAGGGTGAGGCTTAGGACTCGAATTAGGGCTAGGTTTAGGTCTAGGTGTAGTGTTAGTGTTTTGATAAGTTAAAGGTTTAGGGTTAGGGCTATTGTTCAGTTTTGGTTTACTGCTAAGTTTAGGGTTAGGGCTAGTTTTACGATTAGCATTATGGTTAGGGCTAGTGTTAGAATTAGGCTTAAGGTTAGATTTAGTGTTAGGGTCAGGGCTGGGACTAACTTTAGGGCAAGTGCTAGGGCTAGTGTTAGGTTTATAGTAGCAGATAGGGATAGAACTACTTATAGGACTAGGGCAAGAGTTAGAGTTTTTCTTAGGGCTAGGGTTTGGATATGGTTAGAGATAGAGCTAAATTAGGGCTAGGATTAGGGCTAGGCTTTGTGTTTAGCTTATGCCTAGGGTTAGGGTTAGGGTTAGGGTTAAATTTAGGGTAAGGGATGACATTATAGCTAGGTTTAGAGGTAGGGTGAGGGTTAGAATTAGGGTTAGGGGTAGGGCTAGAGATAAGAATATGATTAAGGCTAGGTTTAAGGCTAGGATAAGGGCTAGGTGTGTTTTTAGGGTTAGGGCTAGGATTAGGGCTAGGGCTAATTTCGGGTCCAGAATTATGGTTAAAGAAAGTTTTAGGATTAGGTTTATGGCTATGTCTAGGCTAAGGGTTAGGTGTTGGGAAACGGTCAAGTTTAGAGCTAGGGGTATTATTAGGGTTATTTAAGGGTTAGGGTTAGGGTTACATTAGGGTCAGGGTTATGATTTAGGGTAGGGTTTGTGTTACGGTTATTGTTAGATTTAGTGTTAGTGTTAGTATTAGGGTTAGGGTTAGGTTTAAGATTATGGTTAGGGTTAGGGTTAGGATTAGAGTTACTGTTTGGTTTGGGGTTAGGGATCATGTGATGTTTAGTGTTAGGGTTAGGGTAAGGGTTAGAGTTAGTGTTAGGTTTAGGGTTAAGGTTAGGAATATTGTTAGGGTTAGGGGCAAGTTTAGGGGTAGTGTCAGGTTAGTGTTTGGGTTAGTGTTAGTGTTAGGGTTAGGGTTTATGTTATGGTTAGTGTTAGGGTTAGGGTTAGAGTTAGGGCTAGTGTTAATGATAGGGTTAGGTTTAGGGTTAGGTTAAGGTTAGGGTTAGGGTTTGTGTTAGGTTTAGGGTTAGGGTTAGGTTGTGAATTAGGGTTAGGTTTAGTATTAGGGTAAGTGTTAGGGTTAGGGTTGGGTTAGGGTTAGTGTTAGGTTTGGGTTAGAGTTAGGGTTAGTTTTAGAATTAGGTGTAGGCTTAAGGTTAGTGTTAGGGTTCAAGTTATGGTGTGTGTTAGGGTTACGGTCAGGGTTAGGGATTGTGTTAGGGTTAGGTTTAGAGTTATAGTTAGGGTTAGGGTTACTGTTAGGATTAGGGTTATAGTTAGCTTTAGGGTTAGCATTAGGGTTAGTGTTAGGTTTAGTGTTAGGTTTAGGGTTAGCTTTAGTGATAAGTTCAGGGTTGGGGTTAGGTTTAGTGTTAGGGTTATGGTTAGGGTTAGTGTCACTCTTAGTGTTAGTGTTAGGGTTAGGGTTACGTTTAAGGGTAAGTTTACAGTTAGGTTTAGTGTTAGGTTTAGTGTTAGGGTTCTGTTTTTGGTTAGTTTTTGGTTTAGTGTTATGGCTATGGTTAGGTTTAGGTTAGTATTAGGTTAAGGGTTAGGGTTAGGTTTAGGGTTGGGTTATTGTTAGGTTTAGAATTATGGATGGGGTTAGGGTTAGGATTAGTGTTAGGGTTAGGGTTAGAGTTATGAATAGTTTTTGTGTTAAGTTTAGGATTAGGGTTATATTTATGGTTAGAATTAGGCTTAGAGTTAGGTTTAGTGTTAGTTTAGGGTTACAGGTAGTGTTATGGTTAGTTTTAAGGTTAGGGTTTTAGTTAGGGTTAGGATTAGTGTTAGGGTTTGGGTTAGGTTTTTGTTTAGGGTTAGTGTTAGGGTTAGGGTTAATGAGAGGGTTATGGTTGGCTTTAGGGTTAGTGTTAGTTTTAGGGATGGGTTACTGTTACAATCAGGTTTAGATATAGTGTTATGTAAGGATTTGGGTTAATGTTAGGATTAGTGTTATGGTTAAGGTAAGGCTTGAGTTTAGTGTTAGGGTTAGGGTTACTCTTAGGGTTAGGGTTAGATTTAGATTTAGTGTTAGGGTTACGGAATGGATGTGTGTTAGGGTTATGGTTAGGGGTAGTGTAATCATTAGGGTTATGGTTAGGATTAGGTTTAGGATTAGGATTAGTGTTAGTGTTAGGGTTTGTGTTACAGTTAGTGTTAGGGGTAGTGTTAGGGTTAGGGTTAGGGTTAATGTTAGGGTTAGGGTTAGCTTTAGTGTTAGTGTTAGGGTGAGGTTTCGCATTAGGTTTAGGGTTAGAGTTTGGGTTGGGGTTAGGGTTATTGTTTGGTTTAGATTTAGGGTTGGTGTACGGTTTAGTGTTAGGGTTAGGTAAGCGTTAGGGTTTGGGTTATATTAGGGTCAGGGTTATGGTTTATGGTAGGGTTTGTGTTAGGGTTAGGGTTAGAGTTAGTGTTAGTGTTAGGGTTAGTGTTAGGGTTAGAGTTAGAGTTAGTGTTAGTGTTACTGTTAGGAATGGGGTTAGGTTTAGGGTTAGTGTTAGGGTTAGGTTTAGGGTTTGGTTTAGTGTTAGTGTTACGTTTAGGATTAGAGTTCGTGCTAGAGTTAGGGTTAGGTTTCTGGTTAGTGTTAGGCATAGTTTTAGGGCTAGGGATAATGATAGGATTAGGGTTAGGGATAGTGTTAGGGTTGGTGTTATGGTTTCAGTTAGAGTATGTGACAGAGTTAAGGTTAGGTTTAGTCTTAGGGTTAGGATAAGGATTAGTGTTAGTCATAGGTTTAGGGTTAAAGTTAGGGTAAGTATTACGGTTCGGGTTAGGTTTATGGTAGGGTTAATGTTAGGGTTAGAATTAGGGTTAAGTTTAGTGATAGTGTTAGGTTTAGGTTTAGGGTTAGTGCTGGGTTAGGGTTAGAGTTGAGGTTAGTTAAGGTTAGAGTTATTTTACAGTTATGGTTTGTGTTACGGTGTGGGTTAGGGTTAGGTTTAGAGTTAGGGTTAAGGTTAAATTTAGTGTTAGGGCTAATGTTAGGTTAAGATTAAGGGTTAGGTTTAGGGTTATGACTATAAATAGTGTTAGTGTAAAATTAGGGTTAGAATTAGTGTTAGTGTTAGGGTTAGGGTTAGTTGTACAGTTAGGGTTAGTGTTTGTTGTAGGGTTATGGTTAGGGTTATGCTTAGGGTTACAGTTACTGTTAGGATTAGGGTTAGAGTTAGGGTTAGGGTTAGGGTTAAAATTAGTGTTAGGGTTAGAGTTAGGTTAGTGTTATGGTTAGGGTTAGGGTTCTTGTTAGGTTTAGGTTTAGGATTAGTGTTAGGTTTAGGTTTAGAGTTTCCTTAGGATTAGGGTTTGTGTTAGTGTTAGGTTTAGGTTCAGGGTTATCGTTAGTGTTTTGGTTGGGTTATACTTAGGTTTAGGCTTAGTGTTAGTGTTAGGGTTAGGATTAGTGTTAGGTTTAGGTTTAGGGCTAGGGTGAGTGTTAGGTTTAGTATTAGGGTTATGGTTATTGTTAGGAGGAGTATTAGGGTTAGTATTAGGGATAGGGTTGAATTAGAGTTAGGGATAGTTTTAGGGTTAAAGTTAGGGTTAGGTTTAGGACTACTGTTAGAATTAGGAATAGGTTTTGTTTTAGTGTTACTGTTAGGTTTAGGGATAGTCTTTCGGTGAGGGTTTGCCTTAGTGGTATGGTTAGATTTATGGTTTGTGTTAGGGTTATGGTTAGTGTTTGGGTTAGTGTTAGGTTTAGGATTAGGGTAGCATTAGGTACAGTTTAGCATTAGGTTTACGTTAGGGTTATGGTTATGGTTTGGGTTAGGGTTTCTTTTTGGGTTAGGGTTAGAGGTAGGTTTAGAGTAAGGCTTAGGGTTAGTGATAGAGTGAGGGTTAGGATTTGTGTTAGTGTTATGTTTAGGTTTATGGTTAAGGTTATGGTTATGGGTTAGTGTTACGGTTCAGGTTAGTGTTAGGATTAGGTTTAGGTTAGGGTTAGTGTTAGGGTAGGGTTAGGGTTATGGTTAGGGTTCATGTTAGGTTTAGGGTCAGGTTTAGTGTTAGGTTTAGGTTTATGGTTAGGGTTAGGTTAGGGTTAGTGTTGGGGTTAAAGTTAGGTTTAACATTAGTGTTTGGGTTAGGGTTATTATTAGGTTTAGGGTTAGTGTTAGGTTTAGGGTAAGGGTTAGTGTTTGGTTTAGAATTACAGTTAGGGTGAGGGTTAGGGTTAGTGTTAGGTTTAGGGTTAGCCTTAGGGTTAGTGTTAGTGTAAGTGTTAGGGTTAGTGTTAGGGTTAGTGTTATGGTTACGTTTAAGTTTAAAATTAGAGTTTGTGTTAGAGTTAGGGTTACGGTTAGGATTAGTGTTAGGTTTAGTATTAGGGTTAGGGTTAATGATAGGGTTAGGTTTAGGCTTAGGATTAGTGTTAGTGTTAGTTTTAGGTTTAGGTATAGGTTTAGGTTTAGGGTTAGGGTTAGGTTAGGGTTAGTGTTAGGGTTAGGGTTAGGTTTAAAATTAGTGTTTGGGTTAGGGTTATATTTAGGTTTAGGGTTAGTATTACATTTAGGGTAAGGGTTAGTGTTAGGTTTGGGGTTAGGTTTTGGGTTAGCATGAGGATTAGGGTTAGGGTTATTGTTAGATTTAGGATTAGGGTTAGACTTAGGGTTACTGTTAGGGTTAGGGTTAGGTTTAGTGTTAGGGTTAGGGTTAATGATAGAGTTATGGTTGGGTTAGGGTTAGGGTTAGTGTTAGAATTTGTTTTAGGGCTAGGGTTACGGTTCATTTTAGGTTTAGATTTAGGGTTAGTGATAGGGTTAGAATAAGGGTTAGTTTTCGTGATAGGCTAAGGTTAGTGTTAGGATAAGTGTTATGGTTACAGTTACTTTAGAATTAGTGTTAGGGTTAGTGATAGGGTTAGGTTTGGGTTAAGTAAAGGTTAGGGTTAGGGTTACGGTTAGGGCTAGGTTAAGGTTAGGGTTATGGTAAGGATTAGGTTTTGTGTTACTGTTAGGGTTAGGGTTAGGGTTAGTGGTAGGGTTATGGTTAAAGTTAGTTTTAGGGTAAGGGTTAGGGTTAGGTTAAACTTTAGGGTTATGGTTAGAATTAGTGTAAGTGTAAAATTAATGTGACAGTTATTGCTAGGATAAGATTTAGGGTTAGTGTTTGGTTTAGTGATAGAGTTTGTGTTAGGGTGACTCTTAGAGTTATGTTTAGGGTTATAGTTTAGGTTTAGGCTTAGGTTTAGGGTAGGATAGGGTTAGGTTTAGGGTTAAGATTAGTGTTAGTGTTAGTGTTAGGGTTAGTGTTAGGGTTAGGGTTAAGGTTTGGGTAAGTGCTCAGGTTAGTGTTAGGATTAGTGTAAGGTTTAGAGTTAGGGTTAGGCTTAGGTTTAAGGTTAGGTTTAGTGTTTGGGTTAGGTTTAGGGTGACTCCTAGGGTTAAAGTTAGGGTTAGGGTTAGTTCTGGTGATTGGGATAGGTTTAGTGTAAGGCTTATGGATAGTGTTAGGGTGAAAGTTAGGTTTAGAGTTAGTGTTAGGGTTAGGGTTAGGGATTAGTTTAGTGTTAGGATAAGTGTTAGTGTTAAGTTTAAGTTTAGGTTTAGGGTTAGTGTTACTGTAAGTTTAGGTTAGGGTTACGGTTAGTGAATGGTTTAGGGTTATGTTTAGGGTTAGTGTTAGTGATAGGGTTAGGGTTGCGGTTAAGGTTAGTGTTCGGGTTAGGGTTAAGATTTGTGTTATGGTTAGTGGTAGTGTTAGGGATAGGGTTAAGGTTAGTGTTAGGGTAAGGGTTAGGATTAGAGTTCGTGTTAGGGTTAGGGTTAAGGTTAGGTTTAGGGTATCTGTTAGGGTTACAGTTACGGTTACAGATAGAGTTAGTTTTAGTGTTAGGTTTAGGGTTAAGATTAAATTTAGGATTAGTTTTAGGGTTAGTATTACAGTTTGTTTTAGGATAAGGGTTAGAGTTAGGGTTACGGCTATGGTTAGGATTCAGGATAGGGTTAGGTTTAGGGTTAGTGTTAGGTTTAAGTTAGGGTTAGGGTTAGGTGAGGGTTAGGGTTAGGGTTATTGTTAGGGATACGGTTATGTTTAGGGTTAGTAAAAGTGTTAGTGTTAGGATTAGTGTTAGGGTTAGTGTTAGGGATAGGGTTAGGTTTAGGGTTAGTGATAGTCTTAATATTAGAGATAGGTTTAGGGTTAGGATTAGTGTTAGTGTTAGGGTTAGGGTTAGTGTTATGGCTAGGATTAGGGTTAAGTTTAGGGTTAGTGAAAGTGTTAGGGTTAGGGTTAGGGTTAGGGTTAGTGTTAGGATTACGGTTATGATTAGGTTTAGTGTTAAAGTTAGGATTAGGTTTAGGGTTAGTGTTAGGCTTAGGGTGAGTTTATGGTTACTGTTAGATTTAGGGTTAGGATTAGGGTTCGTGTTAGTGGTACAGTTATTGTTAGTGTTAGGGTTAGTGTCAGTGATATGTTTAGGTTTAGTGTTAGATTTAGGTTTAGGGTTAGGGTTAGTGTTACTGTCAGGATTAGGCTTAGATTTAATGTTTGGGGTAAGGTTAGTGTTAGGTTTAGTGTTAGTTTCAGGGTTAGGGTTAGTGACAGCTTGAGGTTTAGGGTTAGTATTAGCATTTGGATTGGAGTTAGTTTGAGGGTTAGGGTTACGGTTAGGGTTAGGGTTAGTGTTAGGTTTAGGGTTAGGGTTAGGGTTAGTGTTAGGGTTAAATTTAAGATTAGGATTAGGGTTAGTTTTAGTGTTAAGATTAGGGTTATGGTTTGTGTAAGTGTTATGGTTATGGTTAGAGTTACAGTCAAAGTTAGGGTAAGGGTTGGTGTTTAAGATAATATTAGGGTAATGGTTAGGGTTAGTTTTAGGTTTAGGGTTAGAATTTGGCTTAGGTTTAGGGTTGTTGGTAGGGTTAGGTTTAGGGATTGTGTTAAGGTTATGTTTATGTTTAGGTTAAGGTTAGTGTTAGGGTTAGTGTTAGGGATAGTGTTAAGTTTAGGGATAGTTTTAGGGTTAGGATTAGGGTTAGTGTTAGGTTAGGGTTAGGTTTATGTTTAGTGTTACGGTAAGGCTTAGGGTTAGGTTTAATTTTGGTGATAGGGTTAGGGTTAGTGTTAGGGTTAGTGTTAGGGTTAGGGTTAGGGATAGTGTTAAGTTTAGGGATAGTTTTAGGGTTAGGATTAGTGTTTGTGTTAGGTTAGGGTTAGTTTTAGGTTTAGTGTTACGGTAAGGCTTAGGGTTAGGTTTAAGTTTGGTGAT
Source organism: Marmota monax (assembly GCF_021218885.2). Classification (NCBI taxonomy): domain Eukaryota; kingdom Metazoa; phylum Chordata; class Mammalia; order Rodentia; family Sciuridae; genus Marmota; species Marmota monax. Next base: position 69,359 of record NW_026695125.1, on the reverse strand, counting down.
AGGCTTAGTGTTAGTGTTAGTTTTAGTATTAGGGTATGGGTTAGTGTTAGAGTTAGGGTTCTGGTTAGGCTTAGGTTTAGTTTAGAGTTAGTGTTAGGGTTGGGGTTAGTTAGGGTTAGGGTTATGGTTTGTGTTAGGGTCAGGGTTAGGTTTAGGCTTTCGGTTAAGATTGGGGTTAAGCTTAGTGTTAGGATTAGGGTTTGGGTTACTGTGACAGGGTTAGGGTTAGTGTTTCATTTAGGGTTAGGGTTAGGTTTAATGTTAGTGTTAGGGTTAGGGTTAGGGTTAGTATTAGGTTCAGGTTTAGGGTTTGGGTTAGTTACAGGGTTAGTGTTAAGGTTAGGATTTGTGTTAGTGTTAGAGTTATGGTTAGTTTTAGGGTTAGGTTTAGTCTTAGGGTTAGGGTTAGTGTAGGTTTAGGATTAGGGTTAGGTTAGTGAGACAATGAGGGTTATGGTTCGGGTTAGGTTTCCTGTTAGGGTTATATTTTAGGTTAGTGATAGGGTTAGGTTTAAGATTAGGTTTACTGTTAGTGTTAGGGTTAAGGTTAGTGTTAGGATTAGTGTTAGGGTTCATGTTAGGGTTAGGATTAGTGTCATTGGTTGGGTTAGAGTTATGGTTAGGGTTACGTTTAGGGTCAGTGTTAGGTTTAGTTTTAGTGTTAGGGTTAGTGTTAGGGTTAGGGTTCCATTTAGTGTTACAATTAGAGTTACAGATAGGTTTAGGGTTAGTGTTATGGTTACGGTTAGGTTTAGGATTAGGGTTAGGTAACAGTTAGAATTAGGGTTGGGTTAGGTTTAGGGTTATGGTTTGGGTTAGAGTTTGTGTTAGGATTAGGATTAGGGTTAGGGTTTAAGTTAGGTTTAGGATTATGGTTAGAGTTAGGGTTAGTGTTAGAGTAAAAGTTAGAGTAAGGTTTAGAATTAGTGTTAGGGTAAGGGTTAGGTTTAGGGTGAGGGTAAATTTTCGAGTTACTGTTAGGATTAGGGTTAGTGTTAGGGTTAGTGTTAGGTTTAGGATTAGGGCTAGAGTTAGTGCTCGGGTTAGGGTTAGGGTAAGGTTGAGGGTTAGGGTTAGGTTTAGGTTTAAGTTTAGGTTTAGTGTTAGGGTTTGGGATAGGTTTAGGGTGAGCGTTAGTGTTAGGATTAGTTTAGGGTTAGTTTTATTCTTATTGTTAGGGTTTTTGTTAGGTTAATGTTTAGTATTAGGGTTAGGGTTACAGTTCGGATTAGGGTTAGGTTAGGGTGAGTGTTACGGTTAGGGTTAGGGTTAGTGTTAGGGTTAGTGTTAGAGTTATGGTAAAGGATAGATTTAGGGTTAGTGTTAGGATTAGGGATAGTGTTAGGCTTAGAGTTAGAATTAAGGTTATGGTTTGTGTTAGGGTTAGAGTTAGGGTGAGTGTTAGGGTTAGGGTTAGTGTTAGGGTTAGGGTTAGTTTTACTGTTTGAGTTAAAGTTAGGTTTAGGGTTATGGATAGTGTTAGAGTTAGGGATAGATTTAGGGTTAGTGTTAGGCTGAGGTTCAGGGTTAATGTTATGGTTACAGTTAGTGTTAATTTTAGGGTTAGTGTTAGGTTTAGGTTTAGGGATAGGGTTAGTGTTAGTATGAGGGTTAGTTTTAGGGTTAGTGTTAAGTTTACGTTTAGTTTTAGGGTTAGGGTTAGTGTTAATTTTAGTTTAGGGTTAGGGTTAAGGTTAGTGTTAGTATTAGTGTTAGGGTTAGGGTTAGTGATAGGTTTATGTTTATGTTTAAGTTTAGTGTTAGTGACAGGGTTAGGATTTGGGTTAGGGTCATTGTTTGGGTTAGGGTTAGGATTAGTGTTAGTGTTAGTGTTGGTGTTAGGGATATGGTTAATGTTAGTGTTAGGGTTAATGTTAGGGTTAGGATTAGGTTTAGGTTTCGGGTTAGGGTTAGGGTGAGGTTTAGGGTTAGGGTAAGTGTGAAGGTCTGGGTTACAGTTACGGATAGAGTTAGTGTTACATATGGGGTTATTTTTATGCTTAGTGTTAAGGTTTGTGTTAGGGTAAGGGTTAGGTTTAGGATTATGGTTACGGTTATGGTTAGGATTCAGGTTAGGGTTATGTTTAGGGTTAGAGTTCAGGTCCATGTTAAAGTTATGTTTAAAGCTAGGGTTAGGGTTCATGTTAGGGATATGTTTAGGGTTAGTGTTATGTTTATTTTAAGGTTAGGGTTAGGTTTAGGGTTAGGATTAATGCTTTTCTTAGGGTTAGTGTTAGGTTTAGTTCTAGTGTTAGGATTAGGGTTAGGGATAGGGTGAGGTTTAAGGTTAGTATTAGCATTCGGATTAGGGTTAGGTTTAGGGTTAAAGTTAGGGTTAGTGTCAGGTTTAGGGTTAGGGTTAGGGTTAAAGTTAGGGTTAGGATTAGGGTTACTGTTTGGGTTAGTATTAGGGTTTGTGTTAGGGTGAGAGTTAGGTTCCAGTTTATGGTTACGGTTATGGTTATGATTCAGATAAGGGTTAGTGTTGGGGTATGGTTATGTTTGGGTTAGTGTTAATGTTAAGGTTTGTGTTAGGGTTAGATTTAGGGTTAGGATTATGGTTAAGTTTATTGTTAGTATTATCGTTAGATTTAGGTTAAGGTTAGTTTCAAGTTTAGTGTTAGGGTTAGGGTTAAGGTAAGGTTTAGGTTAAGTTTAGGGTTAGGGTTAGGTTAGGGTTAGTATTATGGTTAGCATGAGGGTTTGTGTTAGGGTTAGGGTTAGTGTTAGGGATAGGGTGAAGTTTAAGTTTAGGGTTAGTGTTAGGGTTAGGTTTTGGGTTAGGGTTAGTGTTAGGGTTAGGGTAAGGTTTTGTGTTAGGTTTCAGGATAGGTATAGTGTAAAGTTTAGGATTAGGGTTAGAGTTAGAGTTAGCATTAGGGTTAGGGTGAGTGTTAGGGTTAGGGTTAGGGTTAGTGTTAGGGTTAGAGTTAGGGTTAGGTTTAGGGTTAGTGAAAGTGTTAGCATTAGGTTTATGTTTAGTATTAGTGTTACTGTTAGTGTTTGGGTTAGTTTTAGTGTTAGTGTTAGGATTAGGTTTAGGGTTAGTTAGGGTTAGGTTTAGGATTAGTTTTAGTGTTAGGGTTAAGGTTAAGGTTTGTGTTAGGGTCAGTTTTCGGTTTAGGATTTCAGTTCAGATTAAGGTTAGTTTAGTGTTAGGGTTAGGGTTTGGGTTACTGTTATGGTTCGGGTTGGGCTTAGTGTTTTATTTATGATTAGGGTTAGAGTTAGGATTAGGATTAGCATTAAGGTTAGGTTTAGGGTTTGTGATAGAGTAATGGTTAGTATTAGGGTTAGTGTTAGTGTTAGGTTTAGGGTTAGGTTACGGTTAGGATTAATTAGGTTGAGTGTTATGATTGTGGTTAAGGTTTGTGTCAGGGTTACGGTTAGGGTTAGGGTTAGAGTTAGAGTTATGGTTAGGGTTAGGGTTAGGGTTTGTGTTTGTGTTAGGGTTAGTGTTACTGTTAGTGTTTGGGTTAGTTTTAGTGTTAGTGTTAGGATTAGGTTTAGGGTTAGTTAGGGTTAGCTTTAGGATTAGTTTTAGTGTTAGGGTTAAGGTTAAGGTTTGTGTTAGGGTCAGTTTTCGGTTTAGGATTTCAGTTCAGATTAAGGTTAGTTTAGTGTTAGGGTTAGGGTTTGGGTTACTGTTATGGTTCGGGTTGGGCTTAGTGTTTTATTTATGATTAGGGTTAGAGTTAGGATTAGGGTTAGCATTAAGGTTAGGTTTAGGGTTTGTGATAGAGTAATGGTTAGTATTAGGGTTAGTGTTAGTGTTAGGTTTAGGGTTAGGTTACTGTTAGGATTAATTAGGTTGAGGGTTATGATTGTGGTTAAGGTTTGTGTCAGGGTTACGGTTAGGGTTAGGGTTAGAGTTAGAGTTATGGTTAGGGTTAGGGTTAGGGTTTGTGTTTGTGTTATGGTTAGTGTTAGTGTTAGGTTTAGTGTTAGGTTTAGGGTTAGGTTTAGGTGTAGTTTTAGGTTTAGGTGTAGGTTTACGGTTAGTGTTAGGTATAGGGTTAGGATTTGGGTTACAAACAGGTTTAGTTTTAGGGTTAGGATTAGTGTTAGAGTTAAGTTTATTTTAGGTTTAGGTTTAGGAGTAGTCTTAGGGTTAGGGTTAGTGTAGATTTATGGTTAGGATTAGGGTTCTGATTGGGTTTTGTGTTAGGGTTATAGTTAGAGTTTGTATTATGTTTAGTGTTAGGATTAGTGTTAGGGTTAGGGATTGGGTAAGGATATTATTGTTAGTAATAGGGTTAGGGTTAGGGTTAGTGTTAGGATTAGGGTTAGGGTTCCTGCTAGTTTTAGTTTTAGTGATACGGATAGGGTTATGTGATACGGATGAGGTTAGAGTAGATTTAGTGTTTGTGTTTGTGTTAGGGTTATGTTTAGTGTTATGTATAGTGTTAGGTTTAGGGATAGGTTAGGGTTAGTGTCAGGATTAGGTTTACGGTTATGGTTATTGTTACGGTTAGGATTAGGGTTAGGATTAGAGTTTGTGTTATGGTTAGAGTTAGGTTTAGCTTTAGTTTTGTGGTTAGTGTTAGGGTTAGGGTTAGAATTTTGGTAATGTTTGAGTTAGGGTTGGGTTAGGATTTAGGGTTATGGTTTGTGTTAGGGTTTGTAATAGGTTTAGAGTTAGGGTTAGGGTTTGGTTAGGTGTAGTGTTAGGGTTAGGGTTAGTGTTAGGGTTAGTGGTAGGGTTAGGTTTAGATTTAGTGTTAGGGTTAGGGTTAGGGTAAGTTTCAGGTTTAGTGTTAGAGATAGTGTCAGGGTTAGTGATAGGTTTAGAGTTAGGTCTTGGATTAGAGATAGGGTTAGGGTAAGGTTTAGGGTTAGGGTTAGGTTTAGGTTTAAGTTTAGGTTTAGTTTTAAGGTTAGGTTAGGATTAAGGTTAGGGTTAGGTTAGGGTAAGCTTTAGTCTTAATGTTAGGGTTGGTTTTAGGGTAGGGTTAGTATTAGGGTTAGGGTTACAGTTCGGATTAGGGTTAGGTATAGGTTTAGGGTTAGTGTTAGTGTTAGGATTAGGGTTAGAGTTTGGGTTACTATTATCATTTGGATTACGGTTAGAGTAATGGTAAGGGTTAGGTTTAAGGTTAGTGTTAGGGTTAGAAATAGTGTTAGGGTTAGTGTTATAATTAGGGTTAAGGTTAGTGTTAAGATTAGTGTTTGTGTTAATTTTTGCATCAGAGTTAGTGTTAGGTTTATTGTCAGGGTTAGGTTTAGAGATAGGGTTAGGGTTAGTATTAGGTTTAGTGTTAGGGTTAAGCTTAGTGTTATGGTGAGTGTTAGGGTTATGGTAAGGGTTAGGGTTATTTTAAGAGTTAGGTTCAGGTTAAGGGTTAAGGTTTGTTTTAGCATTAGGTTTAGGGTTACAGATAGGATTAGGGTTACAGTAAAGGTTAGGGTTAGGGTTAGGGTAAGTGTTATGTTTATTGTTAGGGTTATTGTTAGTTTTAGGTTGAAGTTTAGGGTAAGGGTAATGGTTTCTGTTTTGGTTATTGTTAATGTTATGGTTAGGGTTAGTGTTAGGTTTAGGGTTTCATTTACAGTTAGGGTCAGTGATAGGTTTATGTTTGGAGTTATGTTTAGTGTTAGGGTTAGGGTTAGGGTTAGTGTTACTCTTAGGGTTACTGTTAGGGTCAGGGTTAGAGTTAGTTTGTGGTTAGGGTTAGATTAGGTTTAGTTTAGAATTATGGTTTGGGTTAGTGTTTGTCTTATATTTAGGGTCAGTTTGGGGGTTAGGTTTAGGGTTAGGGTTAGGGTTAGATTTAGTGTTATGGTTATGGTTAGCGTGTGTTAGGGCGGGGATTACAGTTAGGATTAGCATTAGGGTTAAGGTTAGGGTTAGGTTTAGTGTTGCTACTGATAGGGTGAGTTTAGGCTTAGGAGTAGATTTAGAGTTAAGTTTATGGTTAGGGTTTGTGTTAGATTTTGGGTTAGGGTTAGTTTTAGGGTTGTGTTAGGGTTAGGGTTATTGTTAGGGTTAGCATTAGGGCTAGGTTTAGGGTTAATGTTAGGGTTAGCCTTAGTGTTTGAGTTAGGGATAGGGTTAAAGTTTGTGTTTGGGTTAGGGTTAGGGTTGGGGTCAGTGTTAGGTTTAGGATTATGGTTATAGTTAGGGTTAGGGTTAGGTTTAGGTTTAGGTTTAGGGTTAGGGTTAGGGTTACATTTACAGGTAGGATAGGGTTACGGTTAGAGTTAGTGTTAGTGTTAGGTTTTGCATTAAGGTTAGTGTTAGGGTTATTGTTAGTGTTATTGTTAGGTTTGGGTTTAGTGTTAAATTTTGCATTAGAATTAGTGTTGTGGTGAGGTTTAGGGTTAGGGTTAGGGTTAATGTTAGGGTTTGGATTAGACTTTGAGTTAGTGTTAGGGTTAGGGTTTGTGTTAAGTTTAAGTTCAAGGTAAGTATAAGGTTAGGTTTATGGGTAGGATTAAGGTTAAAGTTAGGGTTAGTGTTAATGTTAATTTTTGCATTAGAGTTAGTGTTAGCTTTAGTGTCAGGGTTAGATTTAGAGATAGATTTAGTGTTAATGTTAGGTTTAGGGTTAGGGCTAGTGTTAGTGTTAGTGTTAGGGATGAATTTAGGGTTTTTGTTAGAGCTAGGGTTATTTTTTAGTGTTATGTTTAGGGTTCATGTAAGGTTAGGGTTAGGTTTAGTGTTATGTTTACGGTTAGGCTTAGTGTTAATGTTAGGGTTAGGATTAGTGTTAGTGGTAGGGTTACCATTCAGGTTACGTTTAGGGTTACTTTTAGGGTTAGTGTTAGTATTAGGGTTAGTGTCTGGGTTAGGGTTATGGTTAAGGTTAGGTTAAGTGTTAGGTTTAGGCCTCGAGTTAGCATTAGGGTTTAGGTTACATTTTGGGTAATGATAATTTTAGGTTTAGGTTCTGGTTACCATTGGGGTAATGGATAGGTTAGGTTTAGGGATTGTGGTAGGGTCAGGCTGAGGATTAGCATTAGGGTTAGGGTTAAGGTTAGGGTAATGGATAGAGTTAGAGCTGGGGTTAGAGCTAGGGTTATTGTTAAAGTAAGGGCTAGGTGTAGGGTTAGGTTTAGATTTAGTGTAAGGATTAAAGTTAGGGTTAGGTATAAGGTAAGGTTTAGGGCTAGGTTTAGGGTTCAAGTTAGGGTTAAAGCTACGGTTGTGTCTTGGATTAGGGCTAGGTTTTGGGTTATGTTAGGGCTCTTCTTAGGGATACTGCTAATGTAAGAACTAAGGTTATGATTAGGGCTTGTTTTAGGGTTACATATAGGAATGAGTCTAGTTTTAGGATTATTGTAGGCTTAGAGTGTTTTTTTTTAACTAGGGTTAGTGTTAGGGTCAGAGTCACAATCACAATTTGTTATGGTTAGGGATAGGACTCAAATTAGGGGTAGGCTTAGGGCTACATGTAGGGTTAGGTTTTGGTTTAGGTTAAGGGTTAGGTTTAGTCCTATGGCTCAGTTTTGTTTTAGGACTAAAGCTAAAGTTAAGGGTAGTTTTACGATTGATGTTAGTGTTATTGCTCCTGATAGGGTGAGTTTAGGTTTAGGAGTAGATTTAGAGTTATGGTTAATTCTAGGGTTAGGGCTATGGCTAGTGTTAGAGCTAAGATTAGGGCTAGTGTTTGGGTTATGGTAAAGGATAGGGCTAAAACTAGGAATAGGGTTATGGCAAGATTTAGAGTTAGTCTTATGGTAGAGTTTGGGTTAGGGTTCAGGCTAAATTAGGGCTAGGAATAGGTCTAGGATTAGTGTTAGGCTTAGATCTAGGATTAGGGCTATTTTATGGTTAGGATTAGGGTTAGGTTTAGGGGAAAGGCTGCTTGTTTGATTTCCACCTCAATTTCCATTTACCCATAGGAACATACCAGAGAGTTCCCACAGAGAACTGATTCAGTGTTTGAAGTTTCAAGCAGCTAGCACCAACCCGGTTTGATTTCAACCTCCATTTTCATTTACCTATATGTGTCAATATGAAGTGAAACCTTAAAATACAGAGTGTCCCTGTTAGCGAACCATTGAAATGAGAAGGCCCAAACCTGAGGAGCATATTAAGGCTAGGTAAAAGTTGACTCCTTCCAAGTATCAAAGAAATATGTACAAAACTTACTCTCACCCTAACACCATATCTAACCCTAGCCCTAACCCCAAACCTAACACTAACCCTAACCTGATTAGAACCCTAACCCAAACCCTGAGATAAACCAAAACCGAACCCTAAACCTAGCCTTAATACTAATCATAAACCTAGCCCTAACCCCAGCTGTAACCCTTCCCATTACCCTAATCCTAATCCTAACCCTAGTGCTAACCCTCAGATAACCCTAAACCTATTCCTAACCCTAAACCTATACATTACCCTAAACTTAACATGAACCCTAAACCTAATCATATCCATTAACTTAATCCAAACCCTAATGATCTTAACCCTATAACTATCTCTAACCATAAACGTAGACCTAATATTAGCCATAGCCCTAAAAAGCCCTAACCCTAAAACAAACTCCAGCCCTAATCCTAGCCCTAATCTTAGCCTCAATCCTAAACCTAACCCTAACCATAGACCTAATCCTAGTTTTGATCCTTCCCCTAGTTCTAAAGCTGGCTATAACATAATATGTAACCATAAACATAACCATAACCCTAGCCATAAACCTAGGCTCAGCCTTAATCCTAAACCCTAGTTCTAATTCTAGCTCTAATTAAGCCCTAATTCCAACCCTAAATCTAATCCTTACACTAACTCTAACTCTCGTCCTATCCCTATCCCTAGTTCTAACCCTATCCCTTATAATAACTCAAATCCTAGCCTTAACCTTAGCCCTAACCTTCGCTGTAGCCCTAAACATAGATCTAACCTTAACTCTAAATCTAACCCTAACCCTAAGCCTAAACCATATCGTAACACTAGCTCTAACCATAATGCTAATTTGAAAACTAGCCCCAACTCAAGCCCTAGCTCTCAAGCAAAACCAAGCCATTTCACTGATCCTAACCCTTAATCTAAACCAAACTCTAACCCTACATCTAGCCCTAACCCTATACCTAATTCGATTCCTAACCCTAACCCTAGACCTAATACTAACCCTGACTCTGAATTAACACTAACCCTAGCTCTACACATCACCCTATCCCTAAACTTAACCCTAACACTAGACCTCACCCTAAACCTAACCCTAAAAATAGCCCAAATCATAATTCCAGTCCTTAAATTAGCCATAGCCCTAAACCTAATACAAAACCCAGCCTTAATCCAAGGCCTAAACCTAGTTTTAACCATAATCCTAACCCTGGCCCTAAACCAAACCATATCTCTAGTCCTAATCCTAGTTCTAACTCTATTTCTTACACTTAGTCAAACCCTCACCCTATTGCTACCCTAGCCCTAACCCTAATTCTATGCCTACCCCAAACCCTATCTCTACTACTAGTCCTAAATCTAACCCTCATTCTAGCTCTAAACTTAACTCAAACCCTATCTCTAACCCTGACCCTTATTCTGACCCTAACACTAAACCTAGGTTTAAACCTGACCCTAACTCTTATCCGAAAACAAACACTAGCCCTACCAGTAACCCTAACCCTAAACCTAAAAATAAAATTAGCCCTAGACCTAAACCTAATCCTAAATATAGCCACAACCCTAGCATTATTCCTAATAATAACCCTTAACTGAAACCAAATACTAACTCTACCCCTAGACCTAACCCTAGTCCTCTTTCTGGACCTAACCCTAAACCTAATCCTAACCTGAACCTGACATTTACCCTAACAACAACTCCAGCTCTAAAACTTATCCTATGACCAAAACTAACCCTAACACTAGATGAACTCTAAATATAGCCATAACCATAACTCTATCTCTTACATTACCATATACCTAACAGTAGCCCTTAACCTCACACAAAACCCAGCCTGAATTACAGCCATAAACCTAACCCTAAGCATAATTCTAAACCTAAACTTAGCCCTAACCCTAACCCTAACCCTCGTTCTATCCCTAACCCTAGCTCAAACACTAAACCTTACCATAAAATAACCCTAGCCCAAACCCTAAACCTCACCCTAATTCTAGCCCTAATCCTAACTCTAACCATAGCCCAAACCCTAGCTCTAATTCTATCCATTATACTAACAATAACCCTAAAAGTAATGCTACCCTAGTGCTTAACCTAACCATAAATCTACCATAGCTCAGACTGTAAACCTAACCCATACCCTAGACATAAACCTAGCTCAATCCCTAACCCTTACACTTAATCTAACCATAACACTAACCCAAGGTCAAACCCTAAACCTAAACCCAGCCCTAATCCTAACCTTAACCCAAGCCCTAACCCTAGCTTGAACCCTATCCATTACTCTAACCCTAAACTTAACCCTAATGATAACACTAGACCCAAAGCTAAACCTACCCTAAACCTAAACATAAACCTAACCCTAGAACTAACAGTGAACCTAACCTAACCCTAACCCTAAACCTAAGCTAGCTCAAATGCTAACCCTAATCCTAAACCTAATGCTAACCTAAACCTAAAACTATCTTTAAACTGACATCTAAACGTATTACCCTAGCCCTAACCGTTACACCAACCATGACCATAATCCTAGACCAAACCATAAATTAATCTTAGCCATAGCAAAATTTCTAGCTCAAACCCTAAACCGTACCCTAAACCAAATTCTAAGTGTAACCCTCGCCCTAACCCTGACCCTAACGCTAACTCTAGCCCTAATCCTAACCATTATCCAAGCCCTAACCCTAGGTCTAAACCTATAAATTACACTAATGATAACTATAACCCTAATGCTAACCCTAGGACTAAACCTAAACCTATCACAAACCCTAACGATATCCATTACCTTAAACCGAACCTAACCCTAAACCTAACACTATCCATTACCCTAACCCTAATTCTAACCTTAATGCTAATTTGAGCCTTAACAATAAAACTTAACCTAACCCAAACCCAAAGTCTGACCCTGACCCTAATAATACCCCAGATCTTAATCTGACCCTTTCACTAAACATAACACTTTAATTTGACCTTGCCATAAACCTAATCCTAAAAATATCACTAACTATAAACCTAGACCTGACATTAGTCCTAGCCCTAATTGATGCCCTAAACATAGCAAAAAACCTAACCCTAATCCTAGCCTTAAATCTAGCCTTAATCCTAAACCTAACCATAACCCTAGCCCTAACCCTAAAGCTAATCATAAAACTAGCCCTAACCCTAATCATAGCAATAAAACAAAACCGAGCAACAGGCCTAACACTAACCTTAACTTAAACCAAAACCTAGCACTACACATAGATCTAACCCTAACCCTAACTCAAGTCCTAATCATAATCTTAAAATTAAACCTTTACCTGACACTTATATCCTAACACTCATCTAGTTCAAAACACCACCATAAATCTAAACCTACCGTAATACTATCCCTAGACTTAACCCTAAACCTAGTCATAACCCTAGCTCAAAATCTAAACTTTATGCTAAGCATAAACTTAAACCTAAACCTAAACCTAGTTCTAACACTAACTCTAAACCTAACTCAAGGCATATTCCTAACCATAACTCTAGTTCTAACCCTATCAGTTACCCTAACCATAACCCTTACTCTAATGCTAACCCTAAGCCTAACCCTAGCCCTATCTCTAATGGTAACCGTATCAATTACCCTAAACCAAACCTGAACCTTAAAACAAACCCTAACTAACTATACCCTAACCCTAACACTAATGCTAATTTGAGCTGTAAACCTAAATCCTTACCTAAGCCAAATCCTAATTCTAATAATTCCCTGAGCTCTAAACCTGACCCTTACCTTAAACCTAACCCTTACACTACATGTAGCCATAAGCCTAACCCTAAAAATATCTTTAACCATAACCCTAGCCTGATATTAGCCCTAGCACTAATCCTAGCCCTGAATCTAAAATGAACACTATCCCTCATCCTAGTCCTAAACCTAGCCTTAATCAAAACCCTAACTCCAACCCTAGCCCTAACCCTAACTCTAACCCTCACCCTACGTCTAAACCTAGCTATAACACCATTGTTTATCCTAAACTTAAACCTAACCCTAACACTATCGCTAGGCCTTAGCTAAACACTAACCCCAGCCCTAATCCTAGCCCTAATTTAACCCTACCCCAAAACCTAAATCTAATTTTAGCCCTATCACTAATTCTAACTCTCACACTAGCCCTAACCCTAAGGCTAATCCTAAAACTAGCCCTAACCCTAGCCCTAGCCCTAAAATGAAACTGAACGATAGCCCTAACCCTAAACCTTAACCTAAACCAAACCATTATCTTAACCCTAGCCCTATTTGGAGTTTTAATCCAAACACTAAAACTAACCCTGACCCTAACTCTGACCATAACACTAACCCTAGCTCTAAACATATCCCTAATCCTTAACCTAAACATAAGACTAGACATAGCCCTATCTCTAACACCAAATTTAGCCCTAAACATAACCCTGGTACATACATTAGCCATAACCCTAACTCTAGCACTAACTTAACACAAAACCTAGCCCTAATCCGAGCCGTAACACAAGTTGAACCCTAATCCTAACCCTAACCTATCCCTAATCATAAACATAACCGTAGCCCTAACCCTAGCTCTAACCCTATCCATTGCCATAAACAGGACCCTAACTCTAATGCTAAACCTAGTCTTAAACCTAACCCTATCCCTAATCCTAACCCATTCCATTACCCTAACCAAAACCTAGACTCTAAACATCACCCTATCATTAACCTAACACTAACCCTAATGCTAATTTGAGCCCTAACTTTAAAACTTAACCTATCCCAAACCCTAACCAAGACCCTGACTGTAAAAACAGTTCTAGCTCTAAATCTGACACTAACACTAAAACTAACCCTTACACTACATGTAGCCATAAACCTAACACTAAAATTATCTTTAACCATAACCCAAGACCTGATATTAGCCCTAGCCCTAATCCTAGCCCTAAACCTAAAACAAATCCTAGCACTCATCCTAGCCCTAAACCTAGCCATAATCATAACCCTAACCTTAACCATAGCCCTAATCTAATTCTAACCCTCACCCTCCAAATAATTCTAGTTATAACACCATCCCTTCCCTAAACTTAATCCTAACCTTAACCCTAACACTAGAACTAAGCTGAACACTAAACCTAGTCCTAATCCTAGCCCTAATTTTACCCTATCCCTAATTCTAACACTAACCATAGCCCTAAGACTAACTCTACCTCTCACACTAGCCCTATTCCTAGTTCTAACCATATCCCTTAACATAACCCTAACCCTAGCCCTAAACATAGCCATAAACCTAGCCATAACACTTGCCTAATTCTTATTTCTAGACCTAACCCTAGATCTAACTCTAACTCTAACAACACTAACCCTAAGCATAAGCCTAACATTAATACTAGCACTAACCCTAACACTAATCATGAAACTAGCCCTAACCCTAACTCTAGCAGTAATACAAAACCGAGTAATAGCCCTAACACTAAACCTTAACTTAAACCAAATCCTAATACTACACCTAGACATAACCCTAGCCCTAATTCGAGTCCTAAACTTAACCTGAATACTAACCCTGACTCTGACTCATATCCTAACACCCACCCTAGGTCTAAACACCGCCCAAGCCTTAAACCAAACCCTTACAGTAACCCTAGCCTTATTTGGAATCCTAACCCTAACTCTAAAACTAACTCTGACCCTGACTATTAACCTAACACTAACACTCGCTCTAAATATCACCCTAACCTTAAACCTAATCCTAACACTAGAGATTTAACCCCTAACCATAACCCCAAAATTCACCCTAATTGTAACCCTAGTTCTTACATTAGCAATTGCCTAGCCCTAAACCTAACACAAAATGAGCCGTAATCCGAGCCCTAAACCTAGCTTTAACCTAAACTTTGCCCTATTCCAAGCCCTAACCCTAGCTCTAACCCTCTCCCTTAACTTAAGCCAAACCTAACCCTAATGCTAACCCTAATCCTTAACCTAACACAAACCCTAACCCTATTACTAGTCCTAACACTAGCACTCATTCTAGCTCTAACAATAACCCAAATACTAAACCTAACCCTGACCCTTATTCTGACCCTAAAAATAATCGTAGGTCTAAACCTGAACCTAACCCTAAACTGAACACTAACAGTAGCCCTTCCGGTAACCTTATACCTAAACCTAACCCTAACACTAGCCCTAGACCTAAACCTAATCATAAATCTAGCCATAACTCGAACCCTAGACCTAATGAAAAACCTAGACATAGCCCTAACAATAACCTTAGCCTACGCCAAACAAAATCTTCCCCTAGACCTAATTCTGGCTTTAATTCTAACCATAACACTAACCTGAACACTGACCCTGACACTAACAGTAACCCTAGCTCTAAACACCACCCCAACCCTAAACCTAACCCTAAAACTATATCCAGCCCTAACATTAACCCTAAAAATAGCCTGAATCATAACAAGTTCTTACATTAGCTGTAGCCCTAACCTATTGCAAAACCTAGCCCTAATCCAAGGTCTACCCTAGCTTTAACCCTAAGGCTAATCCTAACCCTAACCATAGCCCTAACCCTAAGCCTAAGCCTAAGCCTAGACCTAATCCTTAGCATAACCCTAGCCCTAACCCTAGCTCTAACATATCCATTACTCTAATGATAACCCTACCCCTTATGCTAATCCAAGGCCAAGCCCTAATCCTATACCTAACCTTAACCCTATAAATTACCCTACACTTAACCTGAACCCTAAACCTAAAACTATCATTACACTATCCTTAACAATAATGCTAATTCGAGCCCTAAACCTAAACCTTAACCTAACAAAAACCCTAAATCTGACCCTAAGCTTAATAATACCCTAGCACTAAACTTGACCCTAACCATAAACCTAACCCTTAAAATAGACGTAGCTACAAACCTAACCCTAAATATTCCCTAACTGTAACTCTAGACCTGACTTTTGCCCTAGCTCTAATCCTACTCCTACCCCTAACACAAACATTAGCCCATATACTAGACATAAATTTCACCTTAATCATAAACCTAACACTTACCCTAATTATAACCCTCACACTAGCCATAAAACTAGCTGTAATCCCAACCCTTACCCTCAACCTAACCCTAACCCTAAACCTAACATTAAACCTAGCCCTAAACCTAGGCCTAACCCTAACACTAACCCTTGCCCTAAGACTAACTCTAACTCTCGCCTTAGCCCTATAGCGAGTTCTAAACCAATCCCTTACCATCACCCTAGACCTAGCCCTAAACTTATCCCTAACCCTAGCCCCATTCTTCACCCTAGCTCAAACCCTAGATCTAAACCTAACTCTAAATCTAACCCTAAACCTAAGCCTAAACCTCATACTAACACTAGCCCTTACCTTAAAACTAATCCTAAAACTAGCCCTAACCCACCCCTAGCCCTAAAACAAAACCAAGTCATAGCCCTGATCCTAACCCTTAACCTAAACCAAACCCTAACCTTACACCTAGTCCTACACCTATCTCTAATTCCAGGCTTAAATCTAACCTGAAAAGTAATATAGACACTGACTCTGACCCTAGCACTAAATCTAGCTCGAAATATTGTCATAACCATAAACCTAACCCTAACACTACACCTAGCCCTAACCCTAACCCTATAACTAGTGCTAATCATAACCCTACTTCGTACATTACCCATAGCCTTAACCCTAGCCCTAACCTAACTCAAAACCTAGCCTTAATCCGAGTCCTAAATCTAGCTTTAACCCTAAACTTAAACCTAACCCTAACCTAAAAAAAAGCCCTAATCACATACATATCCCTAGCCCTTATCTTAGGTCTAACCCTATCCATTACCCTAATGATAACCGTAACCCTTATGCTAAACATTAGGCCTAACCTTAACCCTATCCATTACACTAAATCACATCTAAACCCTAAACCTAACTCTGTCCTTAACCCTCACCCTAAATCTAATGCTAATTCAAGCCCTAAACCTTACCTCTAACATAAACCAAACCCTAAACTTGCATCTGACCCTAATAATAACCCTATCTCTAAAAATAACCTATACCCTAAAACTAACCCTTACACTGGACCAAGCCATAAACCTAACACTAAATCTATCCCTAAATGCAACCCTAGACCTGGCATTAGCCCTAGCCCTGATACTAGCCTTGACCTAACACAAACACTAGCCTTCATTCTAGCCCTAAGACTAGTCTTAATCATAACCCTAACCTTAAACCTAACCCTAATACTAACCCTCACCCTACCCCAAAACTTACCTATAACCCACTCCCTTAACCTACATATAACCCTAACTCTAATCCTAACCTGAGGACTAAGCCTAAAACTAAACCTAGCCCTATCCCTAAACAAAACCCTAGCCCTAGCCCTATGACTAACTCTAACACTCACACTAGCCTATCACTAGTTATAACCCTATCCCTTACCATAACCCTAACCCTAACCCTAAACCTAGTCCTAACCCCTGCCCTACCCTTAGTCCTAGCCCTAACCATAGATCAAATCCTAACTCTAAATCTAACCATAACCCGAAGCCTAAGCCTAACCATTATAAATACATTTATATTTAGATTCTATATCTACAGACGTTGGCTTCAAGTATTATTTAGAATATAGTCATTAGTTTCATAAAAGGCATACTATTTCTGGTGGTGTATAGAGAACTGATGGTCAGGGTTAGGATGCTATGTTAAGGCGGAAAGGAGTGAGGGTATGAGATTAATCTATCTTAGTAAATTGGAGGAGAACTGTAATGAATAGACAGGGGTAATTTATGGAAGAATGTATAAATTCAAATTCCTTATCAGTGTTCATAAAATTACCCTATGTATAAATAGTAAAATTTTGGAGGTTGAAGGTGGGATAGAGGTAGGAAGAAAAAAGAAGAAAATAAACAAGAAAGAAACTGAGGGAGAATGAAAATAATAAAAAAAATAAAAGGGGGTGAGGTGGGCCTATGCATTCCTCTATATTAAACAATTCTGGTGATTCAGTTCTTAAATTCCAATTTCATGCAAAGTTCTTGGTTTCACGTATGTTGAGATTGTGAGGGCCAGAGGGGGAAGGGTAGAGGAGAGTAGATGAGAAGAGCGAGGATAGAAAAGTCTCTCAGAACTCTGTTTTCTTCCAGTAGGTGGAGTTGTCTATTCCTAGCTTGAGTCTCTGTGCTAATGGTGGTGGAGGTAGTCAGTTTGAGAGGGCTTGAGCTTCTACCTGGAGCCTCCCTACTCTTAGTCTCTGAGTTGGAAACCAGGTACCTGTACAGTTGCTGTTCTGCATTGATTGCTATGCCCCCCCACAAAAAAAGAAAGCTTGTGAGAAAAATCTTGAGTTATCACAGCTGGAGGTAGGTGAGTTGGAACCTGGGTACCTGAGCAGCCGCAGAACTGAGCTGGTAGTCATGGTCACTGATAGATGGTGAGTAAGGTTTTCCAAGATGCATTCCATCTGTTACCTGTGTATGGTGTTTGGTGAGGTGGGTGGTTCTGGGGTGACCTTTGGCCATGTCCAGAGCTTGGCCTGGTGACCCACAAGCAAAGCCTCTGTGTTCTGTGCTACCTGTCCTCTGCGCTGAGAGCGCCTGCTCAGCCGAGTTTTCTGTCTTAGTCAAGGGCGAAATGGCAGCCAAGACTTCCCTCTGCGCCAAAAGCTCACACATGGCTGAGACTTCCATCTGAGCTGAGAACACATGCGCAGCCGAGACTTCTGCCTGTGCAGAGAGCTCATAGGCGGCTGAGACTTCTGACTTCCCACTGAGCCAAGAGCAACCACACAGCTGAGCCTTCCATCTGCACAGAGAGCTCCAGCCTGGCCCTAGTTTTCTTCAAATTTCTATGATATTGGGTAAGATTCATCTTTTATGTAGCCTTACTATGCTCCACATGTTTGGGCCTTCTTGGTTCAATGGTTGTCTGTCAGGAACAGGTTGTATTTTAAGATTTTCCTTCATTATGGCTTATTGATATGAATGAAAATTGAGCTGGAAATCAAACAGGGTTGGTAGGAGGTACTTGAAGCTTCCCAAATCAGTTCTCAGTGGGCACTTTTTGGTTTCTTTCTTTTGAAGGTAGGTCAAAGCTGAAGCATGCAAAAGCAACTGTATCGGAGAGCCCTTAAGGAGAAAACACATAAATCTGTATGTATTGAAATAAGTCTCCCAATGATTTGACAGATTTCTTTGATACCGTGAAGTATTCATCTTTAACTTGCCCCACTGGGCTCCCCAAGTTTGGGACATCTAGGATCAATGGTTTTCTTTACAGGTAAGGGTTAGGGTTATGGTTAGGGTTAGGGTTAAGTTTAGAGCTAATTTTAGAGATATTTTTGTTCAAAATTCTTTGATACTGGGCTGGATTCATCTTTTCCCTAGCCTTACTATTCTCCCCAGGTTTGGGCTTTCTGGGTTCAGTGGTTCGCTGTCAGGAACAGTTTGTATTTTAAGTTTTCACTTTATTTTGACCTATATGGGTAAATGGAAATAGAGCTTGAAATCAAACAGAATTGGTTTGAAAGTTTGCTTGAAACTTCAGACACTAAATCAGTTCTCAGTGTGCATTTTCTGGATTGTTTCTTGTGGAAGTAGTCCTATGCTGAAATAGAAAGAAATAGCTTCATCTGTGAGTGCTTTAGGAACAATCTTCAATATTTTTTTGTCTAATTACTTTGATACTGTACAGGATTCATCTTTTACCTAGTCTTAATAGGATCCCCAATTTGGGGCCTTTAAGTTCAACGGTTCACTGTCAGGAACAGTTTGAATTTTTAGGTGTCACTTCATTATGGCCTATAGGTGTGAATGACAATGAAGCTGGAAATCAACAGGGTTGCTACTAGCTGCTTAATACGTCACACACTCGATTAGTTCTCTGCGAGCACTCTCTGCTTTCTTTCTATTGAATATAGGCCAAAGGAGAAGCATGCAAAAACAACTGTATCCAAGAGTACTTTAGGAGACAACAGGGAAATAAGCATGTAATGAACTACCTCCCGCAATTATTTGGTCAGATTTCTTTGATACTGTGCATTTTTCATCTCGTAGCTTGCCCCACTAGGCTTCACATCTTTGGGACTTCTATGATCAAAGGTTATCTAAACAGGTTAAGATTATAGTTAGGATTAGGGCTAGGTTTAGACCCAGTGTTAGGTTTAGAGTTAGTTTTGTTCAAATTTTCTTGATACTGGGCAGGATTCATTTTTACCTAGCCTTACTATGTTCCCCAGGTATGGGCCTTCTCAGTTCAATGGTTCACTGACAGTAACAGTTTGTGTTTTGAAGTTTCACTTTATTTTGAATTATATGGTAAAGGGAAATGGAGCATGAAATCAAAGAGGGTTGGTGCTAGCTGATTGAAACATCTCACACTCAATCAGTTCTCTGTGTGCCCTCTCTGGTTTGTTCCTTGTGAATGTAACGCTAAGCTGAAGCATGCAAAACAACTTTATCTGAGAGTACTTTAGGGGAAAACAAGAAAATAGGTATGTACTGAACTATCTCCCCCTATTATTTGGTCAGATTTCTTAAATGCTGCACAGGATTCATCTGTTAGCTTGCCCCATTAAGCTCCCCATGTTTGGGACATCTAGGATCAATGATTTTTTAAACAAGTTAGGGTTAGGTTTACGATTAGGGTTAGGGCTAGCTTTAGAGATAGTGTTAGTTTTACAGATTGTTTTGTTCAAATTTCTTTGATATTGGGAAGGATTTATCTTTTACCTAGCCTTATTATGTGCCCCAGTTTGGGGTCTTCTTTTTTCAATGATTCCATGTCGGGAATAGTTTGTTTTTTAATGTCTCACTTCATTTTCACCTATATGGGTAAATGCAAATGGAGCTAGAAATCAGAGGGTTGGTGCTAGCTGGTTGAAATTTCACATACTCAATCAGTTGTCTTTGGGCACTCTCTTGTTTCTACCTTGTGATAGTAGCCATAAGATGAAGCATGCAAAACTAATTTATCCAAGATCACTTTAGGTGAAAACAGGGCAATATGCATGTAGTGAGATACCACCCCAAATTATTTGGTCAGATTTTTAATACTGTGCAGAATTCATCTGTAAGCTTGCCCCACTAGTCTCCACAAGTTTGAAACTTTTATGATCAAAGGTTCTCTTAACAGGTTAGGGTTATGGTTATGGTTAGAGTTAGGGCAAGGGTTAGAGCTAGTGTTAGGCTTCGAGTTAGTTTTTTTTTAACTTCTTTGATACTGGGCAGTATTCATCCTTTTCCTAATCTTAGTATACGCCCCATGTTTGGGCATCCTAAGTAAAAGTAGTTGCTCTCAGGAGCAGTTTTAATTTTCATGTTTCATTTCATTTTGCCCTATAGGGGTGAATGGAAATGGATCTGGAACTCAAACAGGATTTGTGCTAGCTGCTTGAAACTTCACACACTCAATCAATTCTCAGTGCAAATTCTCTCATTTGTTTCTTGTAGAAGTAGCCCAAAGCTGACGTAGAAAGAAACAGTTTTATCTGTGAGCACTTTAGGAGAAAGCTTCAACTTTTTTTTGCTTGATTGCTTTGATACTGTACAGGATTCATTCTTTTCCTAGTCTTAGTAGGATCCCCACGTTTGGGCCTTCAAGGTTTGCTGGTTCACTGTTGGAACAGTTTGAATTTTTAGGTTTCACTTTATTGTGCTCTATAGATGTGAATGAAATGGAGCTGTAAATCAAACATCCTTAGTACTAGCTGCTTGAAACTTCACACACTCAATCAGCTCTCTGTGGGCACTCTCTGGTTTGTTCCTTGTTAAAGTACCATAAACTGCAGCATGAAAAAATAATTTAACCAAGAGCACATTAGGAGGAAACAGGGAAATATGAATGTACTGAAATACCTCCCACAAATACTTGGTCAGATTTCTTTGATACTGCACACAGTTTATCTGTTAGCTTGCCCCACTAGGCTCCTTTATTTGCGGACTACTATGATCAATGGTTCTCTAAACAGGTGAGGTTAGGTTTAGTATTAGGTTAGGGCTTGGTTTATAGCTAGTGTTTTGTTAGATTTAGTTTTGTTGAAATTTCTTTGATACTGGGCAGGATTCAGATTTTACATACTCTTACTATATTTCCTAAGTTTGGGCCTCTTGAGTCAAGGGTTAGCTGCCTGGAACAGTTTGTATTTTAAGTTTTCACTTTATTTTGACCTATGTGGGTAAATGGAAATAGAACTGGAAATCAAACAGGGTTGGTGCTTGCTACTTCAAACCTCACACACTCAATCAGTTCTCTATGGGCATTCTCTGGTTTATTCTTTGTGAAAGTAGCCCTAAGTGGAAGCATGCAAAGCAACTTTATGTGAGAGTACTTTAGGAGAAAATGGAAATATGTATGTGCTGAACTACCTACCCCAATTATTTGCTCAGATTTCTTTGATACTGTGAAAGTTTCATCTGTTAGCCTTCCCCAGTTGGCTCCACAAGTTTGGTACTTCTAGGATCAAAGGGACTCTAAACAGGTTAAGGTTAGTGTTAGGGTTAGTGTTAGGACTAGAATTTGACCTAGTGTTAGGGTTAGAGTTAGTTTTATTTTCAAATTTCTATGAAACTCTGCAGGATTCATCTTTTTCCTATTTTGACTATACTCCAAATGTTTGGGCCTCCTACATAAAGGGTTTGCTTTCAGGAACAGTTTCAATTTTCATGTTTCTCTTCTTTTTGCCCTGTAGGGGTGAATGGAAATGAAGCTGGAAATCAAACAGGGTTTGGGCTAGCTGCTTGAATCATCACACACTCAATCAGTTCTCAGTGTGGATTGTCTGGTTTGTTTCCTGTGGAAGTAGCCCTAATCTGAAGTAGAAAGAAACAGCATTATCTCTGAGTGATTTTGAAGCAAGCAGAATACACATGTACTGAAAGACCTTCAAATTTTTTTGGTTGGATTACTTTGATACTGTATCGGATTTATCCTTGACCTATCCTCAGTAGGCTCCCCAATTTGGGCCTTCAAGATGCAATGGTTTGCTTTCTGGAACAGTTTCTATTTTAAGGTTTCACTTCATTTTGACCTAAGTGGAATTGGAGCTAGAATTCAAACAGGGTTGGTGCTATCTTCTTGAAACTTCACACACTCAATCAGTTCTCTGTGGGCACTCTCTGGTTTGTTCCTTGTGAATATAGCTCTAAGCTGAAGCATGAAAGCAAGTTTATCTGAGAGCACTTTAGGAGAAAGAGGGAAATTTAAATATATTGAAATACTTTCCCCAATTATTTTATCATATTTCTTTGATACTGTGCAGGATTCATCTACTAGCTTGACGGACTAGGATCCCCAATTTTGGGACTTCTATGATCATAAGTTCTCTAAACAGCTTAGCGTTCAGGTTGAGGATTGAGTCAAATCTAGCATTAGAGTTACAGTTAGATTTGTTCAAATTTATTTGATACTGGGCAGTATTCAATTTTCCTTACCCGTGTGAAGTTCCCCAGATTTGGACCTTCTCAGTTCAAGTGTTCACTGTCAGGAACACTGTATATTTTAAGGGTTCACTTCATTTTGATCTCTATGGGTAAATGGAAATGGAGCTTGAATTCAAAAAGTGTTGGTGCTAGCTGCTTGACACTTCACATACTCAATCAATTCCCTGTCAGTACTCTCTGATTCCTTCCTTGTGAAAGTATCCCAAAGCTGAAGCATGCAAAAAAAAAATCAACTTTATCTGAGACCACTTTAGGAGACAACAGGAAAATATGCATGTACTACTATGTCCCCCAGTCATTTGTTCAGATTTCTTTCATACTGCACAGGATTCATCTGTTAGCTTGCCCCAGTAGTCTCCACAAGTTTGGAACTTCTATGATCAAAGGTTCTCTAAACAGGTTAGGGTTAGTTTTAGGGTTAGGTTTAGGGCTAGTATTAGAGCGAGTGTTAGGGTTAATTTTGTTCAAATTTCTTTGATGTTCGGCAGGAGTCATTTTTACCTAGCCTTACTATGTTCACCAGTTTTGGGCCTTCTTGGTTCAAGGTTCACTGTCCAGAACAGTTTGAGTTTTAAGGTTTCACTTCATTTGAATCTATACAGATAAATGGAAATGGAGCTAGAAATCAAACAGGATTTGTGCTGCTTGAAACTTCACACACTCAATCTGTTCTCTGTGGGCACTCTGTGGTTTCTTCCTTGTAAAGTAGCTCTAAGCACAGTATGCAAAAACAACTTTTTCCAAGAGCACTTTATGAGAAATCAGGGAAACATGCATGTCCTGAACTACCTCCCCCCAATTATTTGGTCAGATTTGTTTGATACTGCACAGGATTCATCTGCTAGCTTACTGCCCTGGGTTCCCCAAATTTGGGACTTGTGTGATCAAAGCTCTGTAAACAGGACAGGTTTGGGGTTTGTGTTAGATTTAGGACTAGAGTTAGAACTAGTGTTAGGGTTAGAGTTATTTTTGTTCAAATTTCTTTGATACTGGACAGGATTTATCTTTTACCTAGCTTTACTATGTCCCCCAGTTTGGAGCCTTCTAATTTCAATTGTTCACTGTCAGGAATAGTTTGTATTTTAAAGTTTCATTTCAAGTTGTCCTATAAGGGTAAATGGAAATGGAGCTGGTAATCAAACAGGGTTGGTGCTAGCTGCTTGAAATTTCACACACTCAATCAGATCTCTGTGCGCACTCTCTGGTTTCTTCCTAGAGCAAGTTTTCCAAAGCCATGGCAATGAGAAGAACTTTATCGAAGAGCACTTTAGGAAAAATACAGGGGAAATAGGCATGTAGTGAAACACCTCCCCCAATTATTTTGTCAGTTTTTTTTATACTGGGCATGATTCTTCTGTTACCTTGCCCTACTAGGCACCCCAAGTTTGGGTCTTCTATGATCAAAGGTTCTCTAAACAGGTTAGGGTTAGAGTTAGGGTTAGGTTTAGGGCTAGGGTTAGAATTAGTGTTGGGGTTAGAGTTAGTTTTGTTCAAATTTCTTTGATATTGGGCAGGATTCATCTTTTACCTAGCCTTACTATATTCCCCATGTTTTGGGCCTTCTCGGTTCATGGTTTGTTGTCAGAACAGTTTGCAATTTAAGGTTTCATTTCATCTTGACTTAAGTGTGTAATTGGAAATGGAGCTGGATAACAAATAGGGTTGGTATTAGCTGCTTGAAACTTCACACACTCAATCAGTTCTCCATGGGCACTCTCTGATTTGTTCCTTGTGAATGTAGCCCTATGCTGAAGCATGCAAAGCATAGGTTTAGGGTGAGGGCGATGTATAGGGCTAGGTTTAGTGTTAGTGCCATAGTCAGGGTAAGGGTTAGTTTTAGGGTTAGGGCTAAAGTTAGGGCTAGGTGTAGGGTTAGGGTTTGGTTTAAGTTAATGTTTAGGGTTAGGACTATGGCTCAGATTTGTTTTAGGGCTAGGGCTAGTGTTAGGGCTAGATTTTGGATTAGTGTTAGAGTTAGGGCTAGTGTTAGGATGAGGTTTAGGATTAGGGTTAGGGTAAGATTTAGATTTAGGATTAGATCTCGGACTAGGGTTAGGGCTAGGTTGGGGTTCCAGAAGGGATAGGGTTAGAACTAGGGATATGGCTAGGAAGAGAGTTAGTTTTAGACTTAGTACCAGGCTTAGGTTAGGGTTAGGGTTACAGCTAAATTAGGGCTAGGATTAGGGCTAGGGTTGGTGTTAGGATTAGGCCTAGGGGTAGGGCTAGTTTTAGGGTTAGCATTGGGGTCAACGTTAAGTTTAGGGAAATGGGTGGTGTTATAGCTAGCTTTAGGTGTAGGATGAGTGTTAGAATTAAGATTTGGGTTAGGGTTATTGTTCATCGTAGGATTAATGTAGGTTTTGGGCTAGAAGAATGGCTAGGCTTTCTGTTAGGTTTAGGGCTATGACTAGGGCTAGGACTAATGTCAGGTCTAGGGTTATGGTTATGGATAGTTTTAGGATTAGGTTATGCCTAGTTCTAGTGAGTAACGTTTACTGTAAGGGTCAGCTTTAGAGCTAGGTGTTCTTTTTGGTTTAGAGTCAGGGTGGCATTTGTTTTAGGTTAAAGTTTATGGTTAAGGCTTGAGTTAGTGATCAGTTTAGTTTTAGGGTTAGGGTAATGGATATGGTTAGGTTTAGGTTTCAGTTAAGGTTTAGGGTAAAAAATGGGTTAGGTATACTGATAGCATTAGGATTAGAATTAAGGTTAGGTTTATGTTTAGTGAAATGGATAGGTTTAGAACTCAGGTTAGGGCTAGGTTATGATTTGGATTAAGTCTAGGATTAGGGTTAGGTTTAGGGACAGTGCTAGGGTTTGGTTTAGGGTAAGTATTAGGGTTAGGGTAAGATTTAGGGTTAAGGCTAGGGTTATGGTTAGGTTAAAGATTAATGTTTGAGCTAGGGTTATAACTAGGATGAGGGTTAGGTTTAAGTTTATGTCTAGGGTTGTGTTTAAGGTTATGGTTTGGTTTAGGGTTAGGGTTATGGCCAGGGTTTTAATTAGGGTTAGGGTTACATTTATGGTAATGGATAATATTAGAGATAGGGTTAGGGCTAGGGTTAGGGTATGAGTTAGAGCTAGTGTTAGGATTAGGTTTAGTGTAAGGCTTAATATTTCATCTAAGTTTAGGGCTACTGCAAAGGTTAGGTTTTGGTTTAGGTCTAGGGTTACATTTATATTTAAGGTTAGGTTTAGTGATAGGGATAGGGTTATAATTAGGGTTAGTGTAAAGGTGATGGATAGGGTTAGAGCTAAAGTTTGGGCTAGGATTAAAGTTAGCATTAGAGCTAGGATTAGGGTTTGGGTTTAGGATGGGTCTAGTGTTATGTTTAGTGAAAGGGTTTTTCTTTAGCCAGGGTTAGGTCTAAGACGTGAGTTAAGGTTAGGGTTAATGTTAGGGCTATGATTAGGATTAGGGTTATGCTTAGGACTAAGTTTAGGCCTAGGATTAGTGCTAGGTTTTATGTTAGGTTTAGGGCTAGGGTTATAACTATGTGTAACATAAGAGCCAGGGTTATGTTTAGGGCTAGTTTTAGGTTAGGGTTATGGCTATGTCTAGTGTTAGGTCTAGGTTTTGGGTTAGGGTCAGGTTTTGAGCTATGTTTAGTGTTAGGGTAAGGGTCAGTGTTTGAGATAGGGTTAGGTTTAGGGTTATAGCCCAAATTAGGACTAGGTTTAGGTCTAGGCATAGCGTTAGTGTTTGGATAAGGTTAAGGGTTATTGTGAGGGGTATTGCTAGGTTTTTGTTTATGTGTAGGGTTAGAGTTATAGCTATATTTAGGATTAGCTTTAGTTCTATGGCTAGTGTTAGGGTTAAATATAGATATAGGGTTACCAGTAGGGCTTGTGTTAGGGTTTGATTTAGGGATATGGTCAGGTTTAGACCCAGGGTTAGTGTTAGGGTCAGAATAAGGATCAGAGTTAGGGTTAGAGCTAGAATGATTAATAGGGTTAGGACTAGTAATATGGTTAGAGTATAAGTTAGGCTAAGGATTAGGGTTAGTACTCTGGTTAGCATTTGGGTTAGGGTTTAGCTTTGGGTAAAGGAAAGTGTTAGGGCTAGGGTTAGGGTAAGGGGTAGTGTGAGGGTTAAGATTTGGGTTAAATCTGGGTTTAGGGATTAAATTATGGTTAGGATTTGTGTTACGAGTAGGGGTAGGGTTAGGACAATGATTAACATATGAACTAGGGTTATGATTAGGACTAGTTTTATGCTTAGGGTTAAAGCTAAGTCTAGTGCTAGGCTGAATTTAAGGTTAGGGTAATGTTTAGAGCTAGGATTAGTATTAGGATCAGGGTCAGGTTCAGGCTTAGTTTTAGAGTTAGGGTTAGGGCTAATTGTAGGGTTAGACTTTGGTTTAGAATAAGGGTTATAGTTAGGGCAATAGCTTGGTTTTGTTTTATGACTAGGGCTCAGCGTAGTTCAAATTTTAGGATTAGCATTATTGTTAGGACTATGTTAGAGGTTGGTTTAGGCTTATGTTTGCAGTTAAATTTAGAGTTAGGTTTACATTTAGAGTTTGGATTAGGGCTAGGACTAAGGATAGAACTAGCGATAGGGCTAGGGCAAGTGTTAGTCTTAGGGATAAGGCTAGGGTTTGTATAGGACTAATTTAGGGCTAGGATTGGTGCTAGGCTTAGTGTTATTGTTGGGCCT
Organism: Marmota monax; assembly: GCF_021218885.2. Classification (NCBI taxonomy): domain Eukaryota; kingdom Metazoa; phylum Chordata; class Mammalia; order Rodentia; family Sciuridae; genus Marmota; species Marmota monax. The sequence goes on along the minus strand of NW_026695125.1, from coordinate 42,233 downwards.
AGGGTTAGAGTGATGGGTTAGGGTTAGATTTAGGCTTATGGTTAAGTTTAGGGTAAGGGATGGAGTTATAGCTAGGTTTAGGTCTAGGGCAAGGGGTAAAATTAGGGTTAAAACTTGGGTTATGGTTTGGGTTAGGGCTAGGTCTTGGCATTATAGTTAAAGATAGTTTAATGGCTACATCTAGTGTAATGTTACATTAAAGGTTAGGTCAGGGTCACTATTAGTGTTTGGGATAGGTTAAGGTTTTAAGTTAGGGCTCGAATTAGCATTAGGGTTAAAATTAGGGTAATGATAGGGTTAGGTTTAGGTTTCAGGTTAAGTTTAGGGTAATGAATAGGGTTATTAGTAGGGACAGGTTTAGGTTTAAGCCTAGGGTTAGCATTAGGGTTAGGGTTATGGTTAGGGTAATGCATAGGGTTATAGCTAAGGTTATGGCTAGGGTTATGGTTACAATAAGTGCTAGTGTTATGCATAAGGTTAGGGTTAGGGTTAAAGCTATGGTTAGGGGAGACATTCTGGCTAGATTTTGGGTGAAGTTAAGGCTAGGGTTAGGGTTATGTCTAATATAAGTACTAGGGTTACGATTAAGGCTAGTTTTATGGTTAGGGTTAGGGCTAAGTCTAGTGTTAGATTTAGGGTTAGGGTTAGAGTGATGTTTAGAGCTAGGTTTAGGGTTAGGTAAGGGTCAGGATTAGTATAAGTTTTTGGCTAAAACTCAAATTAGGTCTAAGGTTAGGGCTAGGTGTAGGGTTAAGGTTTGGTTTAGGTTAAGGGTCAGGGTTAGGGCTATGGCTTGGATTTGTATTAGGGCTTGGGCTAGAGTTAGGACTGGTTTTAGGATTAGCACTGGGGTAAGGGTTAGGTCTAGTATTGGGTGTAGTTTTAGGCTTATGGTTATGGTTAGATTTAGATTTAAAGTTACAACTAGGCTTAGGGCTAGGGCTAATATAAGGTCTAGGGTTAGGCCTAGGGTTAGAGCTAGGATTAGGATTCCAGTAAGGGATAGGGATAGGGCTGGAACTAGTGTTAGGGCAAGGGTAAGAGTTAGATTTAGTCTTAGGGCTAGGTTAGGATTAAGATTAGAGACATGGCTAAATTAGCATTAAGATTAGGGGTAGTGTTAGTGTTAGGGTTAGGCCCAGGTTTAGGGTTAGGGTTACGATTAAGGCTATGTTTAGGGCTAAAGTAAGAGCTAACCCTAACCATAGTCCTAATCCTAAATTTAACCCAATCCCTAACACTAGCACTAATTCTATCCATTACCCTACACATACGCCTATCCCAAATGCTAACCCTAGGCCTAAACCTAGCACTGTCCCTATAACTAACACTATACATCACTCTATACATAACCTGAACACTAAACCTAATCCTCTTCATTACTCTAACACTAACCCTAATGCTAATTTGAGCCCTAACCCTAAACCTTAACCTAAAATAAACCTTAATCTGGAATTTGACACTAATAATACACCCAGCTCTAAACCTGACCCTTACCCTAAACCTAACCCTTCCACTAGACATAGCCATAAACCTAACCCTAACCATAACCCTAGACCTGACAGTAGTTCTAGCCCTAATTCTAGCCCTTACCCTAACACAAAACCTAGCCCTCATCCTAGCCCTAAACCTAGCCTTAATCCTAATCCATACCCTCACCTTGGCTTTATCCCTAATTTTAACCCTCAACTGAGCCCTGAACCTAACTATAAGCCCATCACATCACCTAAAACTAACCCTAACCCTAACAATTACACAAACCCTAACCCTAGCCTTAACCATAGGCCTAACACTAACACTAACTCTAGCACTAATCCTAGCCCTAATTTAGCCCTAACTCTAACCCTATCCCTAACCCTAGTCCTAAGACTAACTCACTCTCACCCTAGCCCTATTTTTATTTCTAACCCCATCCATTAACTTAGCCCTAACCTTAGCCCTCATCATAGCCATAGCAGTCACCCTAGATTTAAACATAACTCTAAATCTAACCCTAAACTTAAACCTAAACCTCACCCTACCACTAGCCCTAATACCATTGCTAATCCTAAAACTAGCCCTAACTCTAGTCCTAGCCCTAAAACAAAACCTAGCCATTGCTCTAACACTAAACCTTAACCTAAACCAAACCCTAATCCTACAACTAGCCATAACCCTAGCTCTAATTCAAGTCCTAGGCCTAAAACTAACCATAGCTCTAAATATCACCCTAACCCTAAAGCTAATGCTGACACTAGACCAGCCCAAATCCCATCCCTAAAATTAACCCTAATCATAAACATAGTTCTTACATTGGCCTTATCCCTAACTCTAGCCTTAACCCTAACACAAAATAGCCCTAATCTGAGCCATAACACTAGATTTAACCCTAACCCTAACCCTAGTCCTAAACCTAACCCTAACTCTAGCCTTAACCATATCCCTTACCCTAAGCAAAACCCTATCCATAATGCTAACCCTAGTCCTAATCCTAATCCTTAGCCTAACCCTATTTCTAGTACTAACACAAGCACTCATTCTAGCTCTAATTCTATCCAAAACCTAACCCTAACCTTCACCCATATTCTGACACTAACACTAATTGTACGTCTAAACCTGAACCTAACCCTAAACTGAACCCTGAAACAAGCCTTATAGTAACCTATAACTAAACCTCACCCTAACACCAGCCGTAAACATAAACCAAATCCTAAATCTAGCAATAACTCTAGCCCTAGACCTAAACAAAACCTAGTCCTAGCCCTAACAGTATCCCTTCACCTAAAACAAACACTAACCCTACCCCTAAACCGAACCTTGTCCTAATTCTGGCTTTCACCCTAACCCTAACTCTAACCTGAACACTGATCTTGTCCTTAACAGTAAACCTATCTCTAAACCTGAGCCTAACCAACATCTGAACCTAACACTAGACCTAGTCATAACTCTAACCCTAATACTAGCCCTAATCATAACCCAAGCTCTTATATTACCCATAGCCTTAACCCTAGGCCTAAACTTAACACAAAACCTAGATCTTATTCTAGGCCTTAACCTAGCCTTAGGCATAACCCTAACACAAACTGTAGCCGTAACCCTACCCTAACCCTCACCTTAGTACAAACCCTGGCTTAAAACCTAAACCTTACCCTAAATATAAACCTACACCTATCCCTAAATCTAACCCTAAACCTATCCCTAATCCTAACCTTAACTCTAGCACTAAAACTAGCTCTAAGATACTTATTACCCTAAACATCCCTAACTCTATTGATAACACTAGGCCTAACCCTAACCCTATACCTAACCAGAAAACTAATCCTAGACCTAACCCTAAACCTCACCCTCACCATAGACCTAGCCCTAGCTCAAACCCTAACCCTTATCATAAACCTAACCATAAGCATAGCCCTAACCCTAAGCCTAAACCTCAATCTAACTCTAACCATAAACCTAAACCTACATCTAATCCTATCCATTACCCTAACCCTAACACTACCCCTATTGATGACCGTAACCCTAATCCTAACCCTAACCCTAACCATATTGTATTCTTATCCCTAGACATAACCCTAAACCTAACCCACGCCCTAGCCCAAAACCTACTCAAAACCCAACTCTCACACAAAACATAACCCTAACCCTAACCCGAGATCTCACCTGAGCCCTAACCCTAATCAAGTCCTATTTCTAACCATAAACCTAGCCCTAAGCTTAGCTCTAACCCTATCCATTATCATAACCATAACCCTGACCCTAATGCTAACTCTAGACCTATTGCTAACCCTAACCTTATCAATTACCCTAAACCTAAACTGAACCCTAAACAAAAACCTATCATTACCCTAGACCTGACCCTAAAGCTAATTAGAGCCCTAACCCTAAACCATAACCTCAAAAAAACTATAACCCCGAACGTTATCCTAATAATTCCCCTAGCTCTAAGCCTGACCCTTACCCTAAACCTAACCATTACACTAGACCTAGCCATAAAACATTCTAATTCTATCCCCAACTGTAGCCCTAGACCTGACATTAGCAGTAGCCCTAATCCTAGCTCCAACACTAACACAAACCCCAGGGCTTATCCTAGCGCTAAACCTAGCCTTAATCCTAACCCTAACCCTAAACTTAGGCCTAACACTAACACTAAATCTAGCCCTAATCTTAGCCCTAACTCTACCCCTAATCTTACCGCTAATTTACACCTATCCCTAACCTTAGCCCTAACCCTTGCCCTAAGACTAACTCTAACTCTAACCCTTGCCCCATTCGTAGTTCTAAACCTATAACTTACTGGAACAATAATCCTAGCCCTAAACCTAGCCCTATCCTTAGACCTAGCCCTAACCTAGATCTAACTCTAACTCTAACTTTAACCCTAAGCCTAAACCTAAACCTAACACTAGCCCTAACCTTAATGCTAATCCTAAAACTAGCCCTAAACCTAGCCCTGGCCCTAGCCCTAAAACAAGTCCCATGCATAGCCCTAAACCTAATCCTTAACCTAAACCAAACCCTAAGCCTAACCCTAAACTAAGCCCTAATTCAAGTTTTAAACTGAACCCAAAACTAACCCTGACCCTGAATCCGACAATAACACTAACCCTAGCTCTAAAGATCACCCTAACCCTAAACCTAAACCTAAAACGAGACCTAGCCCCAACCCTAAACCTAAATCTAGCCTTAAATATAACCTTGGTACTAACATTAGCCATAACCCTAACCCTAGCACTAACTTAAGACAAAACCTAGCCCTAATTCAAGACCTAACCTAAGTTTTAACCCTAACACTAACCCTAAACCTAGTCCTAATCATAACCATAACCCTAGCCCTAACCCTAGCTCTAACCCTGTCTATCACCATAACTATAACCCTAACACTAATGCTAACCCTAGGCCTAAACCTAAACCTATCCCTAACCCCAACCCTACCCATTACCCTAAACCAAATCTAAGCCCTAAACCTCACCCTATCATTACCCTAACCCTAACCTTAATGCTAATTCAAGCCCTAAATTTAAACCATAGCCTATCCCAAACCCTAAATAAGGCTCTGACCATAATAATACCCCTATCTTTAAACCTGACCTAAAACTAAACATAACCCTTACACTACCTGTATCCATAAACCTAACCCTAATTCTATCTTTAACCATAACCCTAGATCTGATATTAGTCCTAGCCCTAAACCTAGCCCTACCTTAAACCAAACCCTAGCCCTCATCCTAGCCCTAAAACCAGCCTTAATCATAACCCTAAACCTAACCATAGACCTAACCCTAATTCTAACCCTCACCCCACCTCTAAACCTAGCTATAATGCCAATCCTTACCCTAAATTTAACCCTAACCCTAAACCTAATGCTAGGCCTAAGCTGAACAATAACCCTAGCCCTAATTCTAGCCCTAATTTAACCCTATCCCTAAGCCTAACCCTAGCCCTAAGACTAACTCTAACTTTCACACTAGCACTATCCCTAGTTCTAAACCTATCCGTTACTGTAACCCTAATCCTAGCTCTAACCCTAGCGATAAAACTTGCCCTGTCCTTATTCCAAGATATAACCATAGATCTATTCCTAACTCTAAATCTCACACTAACCCTAAGCCCAAGCCTAACAGAAACACTAGCCCTAACCCTAATGCTATTCATTAAACTAGCCCTAACCCTGACCCTAGCAGTAAATCAAAACCAAGCAATAGCCCTAATACTAAACCTTAACTTAAACCAAATCCTAATACTACACCTAGACCTAACCCTAGCCCTAATTCAAGTCCTGACTTTAAACTGAATACTAACCCTGACTCTGACTCATATCCTAACACTCACCCTAGCTCTAAACACCATCCTAAAATTAAACCAAACACTTACAGTAACCCTAGCCATAATTTGAGTCCTAACCTTAACCTTAAAACTAACCCTGACCCTGACTAGTAACCTAACACTAACACTAGCTCTAAATATCATCCTAGCCTTAAATCTAATCCTAACACTACAGGTCTAACTCCTAACCATAATCCTAAAATTCAACCCTAATTGTAACCCTAGTTCTTACATTAGCTGTTACTCTAGCCCTAGCTCTAATCCTAACACAAAGACTTGCCCTAATCTGAGTTCTAAACCTAGCTTTAACCCTAATCCTAGCCCTAACCCTAGATCTAACTCTATCCCAAACCCTAACCCTAACCCTGACCCTTATTCTGACCCTAACACTAATCGTAGGTCTCAACCTGAACCTAACCCTAAACCAAACTCTAACACTAGCCCTAGACCTAAACCTAATCCTAAATCTAGCCAAAACTCTAGCCCTAGACCTAAAGAAAAACTTAGCCCTACCCCGAATAATAACTCTTAGCCTAAGCCACACACTAACTCTTCCCCTAGACCTAACCCTAGTCCTAATTCTGGCTTAAATTCTAGCCATAATCCTAATCTGAACACTGATCCTGACATTAACCCTAGCTCTAAATATCACCCTAACCCTGAAACTATACCTAGCCCTAACATTAACCCTAAAACCAGCCCTAATCATAACAAGTTCTTAATTTAGCCATAGCCCTTACCTATTGCAAAACTTAGCCCTAAACTAATCCCTACCCTATCTTTAACCCTAATGCTAACCCTAACGCTAACCATAGCACTAACCCTAAGCCTAAGCCTAACCTTAGATCCAATTCTATGCATAACCCTAGCCCTAATCCTAGCTCTAAGACTATCCATTATCCTAAGGATAACCCTAAACCTTATGCTAACCCTAGACCAAACCCTAATTCTATGCCCATCCCTAACCCTATCTATTACCCTATAACTAACTTGAAACCTAAACCTAAAACTATCCTTAACCTATCACTAAACCTAATGCTAATTCGAGCCCTAAACACAAACTATTACCTAACCTAAACCCTAACTCTGACCCTAATAATACCCCTAGCTCTAAACCTGACCCTAACCATAAACGTAACCCTTAAAATAGACCTAGATATAAACCTAACCCTAAAACTATCCCTAATTCTAACCCTAGACCTGACATTAAACCTGGCTCTAATCCTAGTCCTAACCCTAACACAAACCTTAACCCACATCCTAGACATAATCCTCGCCTTCATCATAACCCTAACCCTAACCCTAACCCTAATTCTAAAACTCACCCTATCCCTAAAACTAGGTATAAACTCATCCCTTACCCTAAACATAACCCTAATCCAAACCCTAACACTAAACCAATTTCTAAACTTAGGCCTAACTCTTACATTAACACTTGCCCTAATCCCAGACCTAACTTAGCCCTATCCCCAACACTAAACCTAACCCTAGCCCTAAGACTAACTATAACTATTACCTTAGACCTATAGGGTAGTTCTAAACTTTTCCCTTACCATCACCCTAAACCTAGACATAATCTTAGCCCTAACCCTAGCCCTAGCCCTAAAACAAAACCGAGTTATAGCCCTAATCTTAACCCTTATCCTAAACTAAACCCTAACTTTACACCTAGCCCTAACCCTATCCATGACCCTATCCACAATTCTAGTCCTAACATGAAAACTAACCCTGACCCTGACTCTGACCCTAACAATAAACTTAGCTCTAAAATCATTGTAACTGCAAATCTAACCATAACACTAGACCTAGCCTTAACCCTAACCTTATAATAGCTCTAATAACAACCTTAATTTGTGCATTATCCATAGTCTTAACCCTAGCCCTAACCTAACCCAAAACCTAGCCTTAATCAGAGTCCTTATCCTAGCTTTAAACACTAACTTAAACCTAACAATAACCACCCAAAAGCCCTAATTCTATACATAACCCTAGCCATAAACTTAGGTCTAACTCTATCTATTACCCTAATGATAACCCTAACCCTTATGCTAACCCTAGTCCTATCCCTAACCCTACCCATTACACTAAACCACATCTAAACCATAAACCTAACCCTGTCATTACCCTAACCCTAAATCTAATTCTAATTTCAGCCCTAAGCTTAAACCCCAACCTAACTCAAACCCTAACCTTGATTCTGACCATAATAATAACCCTAGCTCTAAAACTGACCCTTACCCTAAACATAACACTTACACTGGACCAAGCCATAAACCTAACACTAAATGTATCCCTAATTGTAACCCTAGACCTGACATTAGCCCTAGACCTAATACTAGCCCGAAACCTAATACAAAGACTAGCCCTCATCCTAGTCCTAAATCCTTGCCTTAATCATAACCTTAACTGTAACCCTGGCACTAACCCTAATACTAACCCTCGCCAAGCCCTCAATCTTACTATAACCCATTCGTTTAAACTAAACGTAACCCTAACTCAAACCCTAAATCTAGGTCTAAACCTAACACTAACCCTAGCCCTAATTTAGCCCTATCACTAACCATAACCCTAAACCTAGCCATAAGATGAACTCTGACTCTCACACTAGCCCTAACACTAGTTCTAACCCTATTCCTTACCATAAACATAACACTAGCCCTAAAAGTTGTCCTAACCCTTGCTCTATCCTTAGCCCTATAACTAAACTTACATCAACACCTATCTCTAAATATAACCCTAAACTGAAGCCTAAGCCTAAACAAAACACTAGCCCTAAGTCTAACACTAATCCTAAAACTAGCCCTAACCCTAGCCATAGCCTAAAACAAAACTGAGCCATACCTCTAACACTAATCCTTAAAGTAAAAGAAACCCTAACCATACACCTACCCCTAACCCTAGACCTAATTCGAGTTTTAAGCCAAACCCTAAAACTAACTCTGACCCTGACTCTGACACTAATATTAACCCTCGCTCTAAACACCACCCTGACCATAAACCTAACCCTAACACTCAACCTAGCCCTAAACTTAACCCTAAAATTAGCCCTAAATATAACTCTAGTACTTACATTAGCCAAACCCTAACCATAGCACTAACTTAACCTGAAACCTAGCCATAATCTGAGCCCTGTTCTGAGCTTTAAACCTAACTCAAGCCCTAATCATAACCCTAGCCCAATCATAACCATAACCCTAGCCCCAACCCTAGTTTAACCATATTCATTACCATAAACATAACCCTAACCCTAATGCTAACCCTAGGTCTAAACCTAAAGCTTTCTCTAATCCTATTTCTATCCATAACCCTAAACCTAACCTGGGCTCTAATACTAACCCTATCATTACTCTAACCCTAACCCTAACGCTAATTCAATCCCTAACATTAGACCTTAACCTATCCCAAACCTTAACCAAGACCTTGTCCATAAAAATACCCCTAGCGCTAAACCTGACCCTACCCCTAAACCTAACCCTTACCCTAGAAATAGCCATAAACCTAAACATAAAATTATCTTTAAACATAATTCTAGACCTAAAATTAGCCATACCCCAAATCCTAGCCCTAACCCTAAAACAAACACTACCCCTCATCCCAGCACTAAACCTAGCCTTAATCATAACCCTAACCATAAGCAAAGCTCTAACCCTGATTCTAAATATCACCCGACCTCTAAACCTAGCTATAACATTATCCCTTAACCTAAACTTAATACTAACTCAGACTCTACTCTATATTTAAGCTGAACACTAATGATAGCAATAATCCTCACCCTAATTTATCCATTTCCCTAGCCCAAGCCCTAAGACTAACTATAACTTACACTAGCCCTATCCCTAGTTCTAATCCTATTACATACCATAATCTAACCCTAGCTCTAACCCTTGCCCTATCCTCAGTCCTAAACCTAAATATAGATATAACCCTAAATCCAAATTTAACCATAAACCTAAGCTTAAGCCTAGCATTAACACTAGCCCTAACCCTAATGCTAATCATAAAATTAGCACTAACCCTAACCCTAGCAGTAAAACCAAACCAAGCAATTGCCCTAACCCTAAACCTTAACTTAAACCACAGTAACACTACATCTAGACCTATCCCTAGCCCAAAATTTGACTCCTAAACCTAACCTTAAAAGTAACCCTGACACAGACTCATATCCTAACACTCACCCTAGCTCTAGACCCCATCGTAACCTTAATCCGAAACCTACCAGTAGCCCTATCCCTAATTCCAGTCCTAACCCTAACTCTGACCCTCATTCATATCCTCACACTAACCTGAGCTCTAAATATCACTCTAACCTTAAACCTAACCCTAACACTAGACCTACCCTTAATCATAACCCTAAAACTAAGCCTAACAGTAACCCTAGTTCTTACATTAGCCATTGCCCTAACCCTATCCCTACCCTACAACAAAAACTTGCCCTAATTAAAGCTCTAACCTAGCTTTAACCCTAAACTTAACCCTAACCCTTGCTCTATCCCTATCCTTTACCCTAAGCAAAACTTTAACCCTAATTGTAACCCTAGAACTATTCCTAATTATTAGGCTAACCAAAATCTGAACCCATTCAATATTCCTGACTAGCCCTCATTCTAGCTCCATTCTTATCCAAAACCCTAATGATAACCCTGACCCTTATTCTGACACAAACAATAACCCTAGATCTAAACTTGAACCTAAGCATAGAGCAAACCTTAACACTGGCCCTACCGGTAACCTTATAATTAAACCTAACCCTAACCCTAGTTCTAAGTAACTAACTCTAACTCTCACACTAGCCCTATCCCTAGTTCTAATCCTATTCCTTACCATAACCCAAAACCTAGCCCTAAAGCTAGCACTAATGCTCGCCCTATCCTTAGTCATTGCCCTAACCCTATTTCTAACCCTAACTCTAAATCTAACATTAAACCTAAGACTAAGCCTAACATTAACACTAGCCCTAACCCTAACCCTAGAAGTAAAACAAAACTGAGCAATGTCCCTAACCATAAACCTTAACTTAAACCACTCTAAAATTACATCTAGACCTAACCCTAGCCCTAAATTCGACTTCTAACCCTAATCTTAAATCTAAACGTGAAACAGACTCATATTCTAACACTCACCCTAGCTCTAGACCCCATCCTAACCTTAAACCAAAATCTAACAGTAACCCTATCACTAATTTGAGTCCTAACCCTAACCCTGACCCTGACACATATCCTAACACTAACTCTAGCTCTAAATATCAACCTAACCTTAAACCTAACCTAACACTAGACCTACCCCTAACCCTAACTTTAAAACTAACCCTAATTGTAACCCTAGTTCTAACATTAGCTAATGCCCTAACCCTACAACAAAAACAAGCCCTAATCCAAGCTCTCAACCTAGCTTTAACCCTAACTCTAACTCTAAACCTAACCCTAGCTCTAACCTTATCCCTTACACTAAGCAAAACCCTAACCCTAATGGTAATCCTAGACTAGACCTATCCCTAATCCTTAGGCTGACCAAAATCCTAAGCCCATTAATAGTTCTGATCCTAGCCCTCATTTTAGCTCTAATCCTATTCCAAACTCTAATGCTAACCCCGACCCTTATTCTGACCCTAACACTAAACTTAGGTCTAAACCTGACCCTAACCCTAGACCAAACTCTAACACTGGCACTACGGATAAACTTATTCCTAAACCTAACTCTACCACTAGCCTTAGACCTAAATCTAATTCTAAATTTATCCTTAACCCTAGCCCTAGACCTAAACAAAAACCTATTCCCAGCCCTAAAAATAACCCTTACCCTGTACCAAACACTACCCCTACCCCTAGTCCTAAACCTAGTCCTAATTCTGGCTATAACCCTAACTCTAACTCTAACCTGAACACTGACCAGCCTTTAACAGTAAACCTACCTCTAAATATGACCCTAACCGAAAATATAAACCTAACACTAGGCCTTCTCGGTTCAATGGTTCGCTGTCAGGTACAGTTTGTATTTTATGGTTTCACTTTATTTTGAACTATTTTGTTGAAGAGAAATGGAGCACGAAATCAAACAGGGTTGGTGCTAGCTGCTTGAAACTGCACACACTCCATCAGTTCTCTGTGGGCACTCTCTGGTTTGTTCCCTGTGAATGTTGCCCTCAGCTGAAACATGCAAAACAACTTTATCCCAGAGCACTTTTGGAGAAATAAAGGAAATATGCATATACTGAAACACTTCCCCTAATTATTTGCTCAGATTTCTTTGATATTGTGAAGGATTCAGCTGTTAGATTGCCCCACTAGGCTCCCTTAGTTTGGGAATTCTATGATCAAAGGTTCTCTAAACAGGCTAAGGTGAGCTGTAGGGTTAGGATTAAGGATAGATCTAGTGTTAGGTTTACAGTGTTCTGTTCAAAATTCTTTGATACTAGGCAGGATTTATCTTTTACCTAGCCTTACTATGTTCCCCAGGTTTGGGCCTTCTAGGTTCCCTGGTTTGCTGTCAGTATTTCAGTTTTTATTTTAAGGTTTCACTTCATTTTTACCTATTTGGGTAAATGGAAATGGAGCTGGAAATCAAACAGGGTTTTTGCTAGCTGCTTGAAACTTCACATACTCAATCAGTTCTCTGTGAGGACACTCAGGGTTTATCCTTATGAAAATATCCCAAAGATGAGGCATGCAAAAACAACACTATGCAAGGGCATTTTAGGAGAAGACAGGAAAAAATACATGTACTGAATTATCTCTCCCAATCATTTGGTCAAACTTCTTTCATACTGGGCAGGGTTCATCTGTTAGCTTGCCCTACTAGGCTCCTCATCTTTGAGACTTCTATGATCAAAGGTTTTCTAAACAGGTTAGGTTAGAGTTAGGTCTAGTGTTAGGGTTAGAGTTTGTCTTGTTCAAATTTCTTTGATACTAGGCAGGATACATTTTTACCTAGCCTTACTATGTTCCCCAGATTTCAGCCTTGTTGGTTGAATTCTTTGGTGCCAGGAACAATTTGTATTTTATGGACTCACTTCATTTTTACCTACATGGGTAAATGGACATGGAGCTGGAAATCAAACCAGGTTGGGTGCTAACTGCTTAAAACTTCACACACTCAATCAGTTCTCTGTGGGCACTCTCTGGTTTGTTCCTTGTGTAATGAGTAATAAGCTGAAGCATGTAATACGAATTTATCTGAAAACACTTTAGGAGAAAACAGGGAAATATGCATGTACTGAAACAGCTCACCCAAATATTTTGTAAGATTTCTTTGAAACTGCCAATGATTCATCTGTAAGCTTGCCCCACTAGACTCCCCAATTTCAAAACTTCTTTGATCAAAGGTTCTCTAAAGAGATTAGGTTTAGGGTTGGACTTAGTGTTAGGACTAGGTTTATACCAGGTGTTAGGGTTAGAGTTAGTTTTTTAATTTCTATGATATTGGGCAGGATTCACCTTTTTCCTATTTTGACTCTACTCCAAATATTTGGGCCTCCTACATAAAAGGGTTTTCTCTCAGAAACACTTTCAATTTTCATGTTTCTCTTCTTTTTACCCCATAGGGGTGAATTGAAATGAAGCTGGAAATCAAACAGGGTTTGTGCTAGCTACTTGAAATTTCACACACTCAATCAATTCTCAGTGAATATTCTCTGTTTTGTTTCCTGTGAAGTATCCCTAATCTGAAGTAGAAAGAAACAGCTTTATCTCTGAGTGCTTTAGGAGTTAGCAAAATACACATGTACTAAGAGAACTTTGAAATTTTTTTGGTCAGGTAACTTTGATACCTTACAGGATTCATCTTTGACCAACCTTAGTAGGCTTCCCAAGTTTGGGCCTTCAAGGTTCAATTGTTCAGTGTCAGGAAAGTTTAAATTTTTAGTTTTCACTACATTATGGCCTATAGGTGTGAATGGAAATGGAGCTGGCAATCAAACATGGTTGGTGCTAGCTGCATGAAACTTCACACACTCAATCACTTTGCTGTCGGCATGCTCTGGTTTGTTTCTTGTGAAAGTACCTTAAGCTGAAACATGAAAAAACAATTTATCCAAAAGCACATTAGGAGAAAACAGGGGAAATAGGCATGTACTAAAATACCTTCCCCAAATATTGGTCAAAATTTTTGATACTGGGCAGGTTTCATCTGTTACATTGTCCTACTAGGCACCCCAAGTTTGGAACTTTTATGATCAAGCTCTATAAACAGGAAAGGCTTAGTTTTAGGATTACGGTTAGGGCTAGGGTTAGAACTAATGTTCGGGTTAGAGTTAGTTTTTGTTCAAATTTCTTTGATACCGGTCAGGATTCATCTTTTACCTAGCATTAACATGTTTCCCAGGTTGGGCCTTCTCAGTTCAAGGTTTGCTGTTAGGAACAGTTTGTGTTTTCAGATTTCACTTCATCTTGACTTGTATGCATTAGGGTTAGTGTTAGGGCTATGGCTCGGTTTTATTTTTAGGGCTTGGGCTAGGGTTAGGGCTAGATTTTGAATTAGTGTTAGGGTTAGTGCTAGTATTAGGGTGAGGTTGTAGGCTTAGGTTTAGGGTTAAATTTAGAGTTAGGGTTAGATCCAGGGTTAGGGTTAGGACTAGGGTTAGTGTTATGGTAAGGGAAACAGTTAGAACTAGGGAAATGGCTAGGATGACAGTTAGATATAGATTTAGGACTAGGCTTAGGCTTAGGGTTAGGGTTAAAGCTAAAATGGGGCTAGGATTAGGGCTAAGGTTAGTGTTAGGGTTAGGCCTAGGGGTAGGACTAGGTTTAGGATTAGCATTGGAGTTAGGATTAAGTTTATGGGAATGGGTGGGTTTACAGCTAGTTTTAGGGCTAGGTTGAGGGTTAGAATTAGGATTAGGGCTAGGGATATGTTTAGGTTAGGATTAAAGCTAGGTTTAGGGCTAGGGTTTCTTTCATGTTAAGGGTGAGAATTAGGCTAGGGCTAATGCCAAGTCTAGATTTATGATTTAGGATATATTTAGGGTTAGGTTATTTCTAGGTCTAGTGTCAGAGCTATGTTTAGGGTAGGGTCAGGTTTAGAGTTAAGGTTATTATTAGAGTTAGGGTTATGGGTAGCATTTGGTTATGGTCAAAGATTAGGTTTAGGGCTTGAATTAGTGTTAGGTTTATTCTTAGGGTTAGGGTAATGGATAGGGTTAGGTTTAGGTTTCAGTTAAGGTTTAGTGTAATGGATTGGTTAGGTTTAGCAATAGTGTTAAGGTTAGCATTAGGTTAGGGTTATCTTTAATATGATGTATAGATTTAGAGCTAGGGTTAGGGCTAGGATATGATTTGGATTAAGTCTTAAATTAGAGTTAGGTTTAGGGATAGGGCTAGGGTTTGGTTTACGGTAAGTGTTAGGTTTAGGGCTAGGATTATGGTTAGGTTAGGGTAAGGGTTAGTGTTTGAGCTAGGGTAATGGCTAGGGCAAGGGTTAGGTTTATGTTCAGGTGTAGGGATATGTTTATGGTTAGGGTTTAGGGTTTGGGATATGGCTAGAGTTTTCATTACACTTAGGGTTAGTTTTAAGGTAATGGATAATGTTAGATTTAGAGTTAGGGTTAGGGTTAGGTTTTGATTTAGGGCTATTCTTAGGATTAGGTTTAGTGTAAGGCTTAATGTTTCTGCTAGGGTTAGGGCTATGGTGAGGTTTAGGTTATGGTTAGGGTTAGGATTAGGGATATGGTAAGGTTTAGGCCTAGGTTTATCATTAGCATTAGGATTATGGTTAGGGTAATGGATAGGGTTAGAGCTAGGGTTAGAGTTAAGGTTACGATTATGATGTTTAGAGCTAGCATTAGTTTTAGGATCAGGGTCAGGGTCAGGGTCAGCATTATTTTTAGAGTTAGGTTTAGGACTATGTGTAGGTTTATGATTTGGTTGAGGTTAAGGGTTAGGGTTAGGGATATGGCTTGGTTTTGTTTTAAGGCTAGGGCTAGGGTTAAGGCAAGTTTTAGGATCGGCATTATTGTTAGGGCTAGTGTTAGGGTTTGGTTTAGGACTATGTTTATGGTTAAATTTAGACTTAATTTTAAATTTAGAGTTAGGTTTAGATGTAGGGTTGGGCTAGGGCTAGGGCAAGAGTTAGAGTTAGTCTTAAGGCTATTTTTAGGGTTAGGATAGGACTAAATTAGGGTTAGTGCTAGGCTTAGTGTTAGGGTTAAGCCTAGGGTTAGGGCAAGGGTTATGTTTAGGTTTAAGATTATGGTTAGGTTTAGGGTAAGGGATGGGGTTATAGCAAGGTTTAGGGCTAGGGCGAGGGTTAAAATTAGGGTTAAACCTCAGATTATGGTTCAGTTGGTTTAGAGCTAGTATTAGGGCTAGGGCTAATTTCAGGTACAGCTTTACAGTTAAAGATAGTTTAGAGTTAGGTTAGATGTAGTGTAAGTGTTAGGTTTAGGGTTAGGTTCAGGTTTAGAGCTAAGGACATTGTTTGGATCAGGGTCATGATTAGTGTTTGGGATAGGTTAAGGTTTAAATTTAGGGTTTGAATTAGCATAGGTTTAGGATTAGGGTAAGGATACAGTTAGGTTTATGTTTCAAGTTAGGTTTAGGGTAATGGATAAGGTTAGGATTAGGGATATGGTAAGATTTAGGCCTAGGGTTAGCATTAGCATTAGGATTATGGTTAGGGTAATGGATAGGGTTAGAGCTAGGGTTAGAGTTAAGGTTACAGTTAATCTTAGTGCTAGGTTTAGGGTTACGGTTAAGGTTAGGGTTAAAGCTCAGTTTGGGGCTCATATTAGGCTAGATTTTGGGTTAAGTTATGGCTGGGTTAGGGTTATGGCTAATGTGAGTACTAGGGTTAAAATTAGGGCTAGTTTTATAGTTAGGGTTAGGGTTAGGGCTAGGTCTAGTGTTATGTTTATGGTTATGTTTAGGGTGATGTTTAAATCTAGGGTTAGTGTTAGCATCAGAATCAGGGTTAGGCCTAATTTTAGGGTTCAACTTAAAAGTAGAATTAGGGCTAGGTTTAGAGCTAGGTGTAGGGTTAGAGTTTGGTTTACGTTTAGGGTTAGTGTTAGGGATATGGCTCAGTTTTGTATTAGGGCTAGGCCTAAAGTTAGGGCTAGTTTTAGGAGTAGCATTAGGGTTAGGGTTAGTGTTAGATTTAGGCTTAGGATTTGCATTAGAGTTAGATTTAGAGTTAAGGTTAGATCCAAGGTTATGGCTACGGCTAAGGAAATGGCAAGGGTTAGGCCTGGGATTAGAGCTAGGTTTATAATTCCAGTAAGGTGTAAAGGTCGGGCGAGCATCGGAGGAAGAGACCACCAAGAGACTGTCTCATGCAACAGCAAAGGGTTTATTGGGGGTCCAGCATGCTGGGGCTCAGAGCTCACTTGAATAGAGCAAAGAGCCCTGAGAACAGCTTAAGCAGAGCTTATATAGTTTCCTTGGAGAGGGCAGAGAGGGAAGTTCATTGAAGGGTCAGGGCGAGTGGGCGGTTTGCGTACAACCAGGTAAGAGTGTACATTCTGCAGTTTGGCAGTTGGGGACAGCACATTCTGGGAACAAGATTAGTAAACAGTTCTCAAGATTATTAAACTTTCATTCCCCACTTCTTCTGGTTACTTTTAATCATAAAAGTGATCATTGGGGGTTGTCACATTTTATGTCTGTTAGTGGGGTATATTGTTGTCTGATTACCATAAGTTTAACTTGTCTAATTTGAGCTTGGAGTAAAGAAATTAAATGGTTGAGCAAACAGGGTCTTACAGTTAGCAATAATATGAGGATTATTACTGGACCGGCCAGGGCTGATAAAAGCGTAGTTAACAAGGGGGACTGTGTGAACCAAACTCAAACCTTTCTTTTTGGGTCTCTCTCTCTCATTGATGCTCTTCAAGGCATCTTTTTAATTTACTCATATATTTTTTCAACTCCAGTATGGTTTGCATAAAAACAAACATTTTTCCTCAATGCAGCATAAAGGCCCTCTTCTCTCATGAAGAGGAGGTCCAACCTTCGCCTGTTCTGTAAAACAACTTCATAGAGAGAGGTTAAAGATTCCTGCAAAGCTATGATGGAGGTTTCTAATATCTTTAAGTTTTGGTCTATTGCTGTTTTTTAATTGGGTCATTTGTTGTATCCCATGGACTAGGGCAGTGGTTCCTGTGCCCACCCCTGCAGCAACTCCTATTCCTAATAGGATGGCTAAAGTGAGGGATACAGGTTCCCTGCAGAACCGGGTTGTATGCCCCCCTATTTGATCTTCAAATGAACCTGCGTCATGATAGAGCACTCTGGGAAACATCTGCACCATTACACAATTAATTACATCTGTTGACCATTTTATGAAAACATAAACAATGTTTAAGTATATAGAATTATACTGTTGTAGGGACGGACAAGGCAAGGTACCTAAGATAGCACCGAAGACAGGGAAACAGTCCTATTTGGTTGCAATCGGATTCAGACGGCATTTCTTCTGTTGTAATCAATTAATCCCCTGAACCCCAAGTTTAGGTAGTTTCAGAATTTTGTACCCAACATGTAAGGGAAGGGGCTCAGAAATTCACAGTCTGCAGAAGTTTATAAAAAGCAGTTTTTGTTTCTGTTTTTTTCCTCTGTTCTGGGCAAGTTAACTTTTTAAGGACATCTAAGAGGGGGAGAGCTTTTTTTTCCTTTCTTTTCTCCCCCTGCCAGCTGTTACCATGGAGCCCAGTTGGTAACTTCTTTATCTTAGAAATGTAGCCATCTCTGTGAAGCCCCAGCTCAAGGCCAGAGGCCTTGTTCACATATTTTGTGAAAAACTAGTAAGGGGGTTCTAGCTTAGGAGTACTGATTTTTTTTTAGCCAGTGGCCAAGTAGAACAGGGCAACACGAAAAGAGGAAGTTTATCTACACTAAACTGTTTTATAGGGACTCTTTTGCTGAAAGACTTAAAGTTAGCCTTGGTGAACACTTCTGGAGAATGTCAGTTAAGACTTTTCTGTGGGCCTGGTACAGAGGGGGAAGATGGGAAAGGCGGGGCTGAGAGCAGCTCCATGGATTTGAGAATGAGGAAGGAGAGATGTAAAAGAATAATGGGAAAGGGGTTTGGGATTTTCCTAGCAACAAATACTTGAGTAGCAGAACAGTTAGAGCAGAGGAGAAGACGGGAGTGAGTATCCCAAAAAGCCTGTGAGGGACTTTAAATTCTTAGTAACCTGTTTTCAGTGATGACAAAGCAACTTTAAAAGCCATTTTCATGACATCTTGGATAGGGGTCTGAGGGCACTCCTCAGCTGGTTTGAGCTTTGGGTTAGCTGGTAAGAGGACCTGGTGGGACTCGGTGAGGGCACTGACAAGAGAAGAGAGGAGTGAGTGGGAGGAGGGGTACCTCAGTACTTGCTACATCAGCAAGGGGGCAATGGTCTGAGAACCGGCGGAGGTTTGGGTTCCATTAGGCAGTGCCTGTATGCTCACATCCCCATGACTTACATAAGAAGTCGTCTTTTCCCCCACACAGCTGTGACTGTTTGTGGCTTCGATAGTCCACCGGGCAAACATAGTAATCTAGGTTAGCCAACCTGCATCTGGCTCGCGTGTCCCTACATCCATAATGTTTGTTTCCATTATCTATGGTACGGAAGGGATTTAATGAAATTTTAGTGGGATCCTCTTCATCAGGGATACCCCAATAGGAAAGACCTATAGCCAGCTGACAAACGTCTGGGTGGAGAGATTGCCACCAGCTCCCTAAGGGGGCTGTATATGAGACAGACCATACTTCTTGTCCAGTAGGATTTGTGATCAGCCATCGCTGCTGAACGGGCTGATGAGTGTTAGGACTATTAGTGGTCAAGGGGAGAGTCTATAGCCCTATCCACATGGTGAATACGCAATTTGAAAGGGTTACCAGGTTTTTTTTTTTTTTTTAGTTTCCAGCCAGAGTCTGGACAGGGTGCAGGCTTGAGATGAGAGGCATGGATCCAGGAAGTGATTCCGTCTACCTTTAACACTGTAGTTGTTATAAGTAGCACCTGGTATGGTCCTTTCCAGTGGGGTTCCAGGGATAACACCTGATGTCATCTTATGTAGACGAAGTTTCCCACTTGATATTGGTGTGGAGTCCTTTCGTCCCCAGGTTGGTAGGCAGTGGCCAGCTGTTTTTACAGGTATCGCTGAGTTCTTTAAAGAGCTTTAAGTCTGTCAACAAGGCAGTGTGGGAGGGATCCTTAGGTCTTAGAGTTGGGGTTAGGTCCCTTACTTGAGGAGGGGCACCATAGAGAATTTCATAGGGGGTGAGGTTACACAAAGAAACAGAGGGAATATTTTTTTTTTTTTTTGCATGAAACGGTGCATAAGGCAGAAGCATAGTCCAATCTTTTATGCCGGTCTCTAAGCTTAATTTTGTTAAGGTCTCTTTAATGGTTCTATTCATTCTTTCTATCTGTCCTGAGCTCTGGGCTCTCTAAGCACAATGTAACTTCCAATTAATCCCCAGGGTCCTGGCTAACCCCTGACTTATCTGGGCCACGAACGCTGGTCCATTATCAGACCCTATTACCTTAAGCAGGCCGTATCCTGGAAAAATATCTTCTAGGATCTTTTTGACCACCATGTGCGTCATTTCATTTTTTGTGGGGAAGGCTTTAATCCATCCTGAAAATGTATCTACAAAGACTAGGAGATATTTAAGTGCATACCTTGCTGGCTTAATTTCAGTAAAGTCCATTTCCCAGAATTGTCCTGGTCTGGTTCCTCGTAGGTGATTTCTGAAATTGCAGGCTGGGCTCAGTGAAGTCGAGGAGTTCAGTGTCAGTGTCCTTAGATGTTAAGTTGTTGGGGTGCTCCGATGTAGTTAAATCTCCTGACTTATGTTCCCCCGGTGTGGAAAGTGTTAACATGGTTACTCCATTTAGGGCTGCCAATTTAGCCTCTTCATCTGCCCTCCTATTAGATGGGGGTGGTATCTTCACAACAGTTTGCTTTCTGGGCTCAGTGAGCCATCGTTTACCTCCCCTAAGGGAATAGCCCAGGAAGATTACTTCTTGCTGGCAAATTTGGGCCTTTTTGGCAGAAGCTTTATATCCGAGTTGAGCAAGCTCGGATAATAGTGCTTGGGTCCCAGACTCACAGTTTTCCTTGGTGTCTGCTGCCAGTAGCAGGTCATCCACATATTGAAGCAGGGTGACTTCGGGGTGCGTAGTTCTGAAGTTGTTGAGATCTCTGTGGAGGGCTTCATCAAAGAGAGTGGGGGAGTTTTTGAACCCCTGTGGGAGTCTGGTCCAAGTTAGTTGATCAGACGTTCTGGTTTCTGGGTTTACCCACTCGAAAGCAAACAGCAACTGACTATCTTTATGCAGAGGCAAGCAAAAGAAAGCATCTTTTAAGTCCAGAACAGTGTACCATTTTTGCTCAGGGTTTAGAGTGTTAAGCAGATTGTACGGATTAGGTACAGTGGGGTGAATGTCCTGCACTCTGTTGTTGATCTCTTTTAGGTCTTGAATGGGGTGATAATCCCAGGTTCCTGGCTTTTTTTACTGGCAGCAGGGGAGTGTTCCAGGCTGATTGACAGGGCCTTAGGACCCCTAAGGCCAGATATTTCTGAATATGGGGGCCTTATCTTATCTTTAGTTTTTTTGTTCAGAGGATATTGTTTGACATTGATTGGGGAGGCTGAGGTTTTTAACTCCACTGTTATTGGAGGTTGTTTCACTGCTAGGCCTAACCCAGCAGTTTCTGCCCAGGCATCTGGGTAATCTGTTATCCATTTCTGGGGTAGCTTGCCTGTTTGATCAGTCTTGGGGGGGTGTGCAGAGTTGATGTTCATCTTCTACTGACATAGTTAATGCCATGACTATAGGAGTTTTTACTGAAGGATTTAGAAATTTCATTTTGGGGCCTTCAGGGTTAAACTTATTTTGGCCTGGAGCTTGGTGATCAGATCTCTGCCCATCAATGGGGCTGGGCATTCTGGGATTACCAGTAAGGAGTGATGGATTTTTCTTTTCCCCAGGTCCATGGTTTTCTTAGTTGTCCAAGCCTGATATTTACTGCTGTTAGCCCCTTGAATTAGAGACCTTTTGTTTGATAGAGGGCCAAATGGGGTCTTAAGGGCTGAGTATACTGCCCTGTATCCACTTCAAAGTTTACTGGGATCCCCTCCACTTCAAAAGTTACTCTGAGCTCGGGGAGGGGATCTGAGCCCCGAATTTTTTAGTCATCCTCCAGAGTCAGAATGGCTGGCTGGCGTGGCTGTCTCTTTTTAGGGCACTCTTTGGCTTAGTGTTTTTGTTTTTTTTTGTTTTTTTTAGAGAAGGCATATTGATCTGAGGCCAGGGGTGGCCTCTGGCATGAGCCCAATATTCCTTCCTGTCTCCCTGTTTCTTAATTTCTGGCCTATTTGCTGTCATGACCAGGACCTTAGTCAATGCCTTAGTCTGTCTTTTGCTTCTCTCATCCTCCCTTTGCTCCCTTCCATTCCTCAATTTCTCTCTTATAGTATACCTTCTCGGCTTCTCTGACTAAATCTCTCAAAGTCATATCTTGTAATCCATCTAAGTGTTGTAACTTTCTTTTAATATCCAGGGCAGCTTGCCCAATAAAGGCCATCATGACAGATGACTTTTGATCCTCTGCCTGAGGATCGAAAGGATTATATCTCCTATATGCCTCCATAATTCTCTCTAGAAATATAGAGGGAGATTCATCAGGCCCTTGATTAATCTCTCTTACCTTGGCCAAATTAGTTGGTTGCCTAGCGTCCATTCAGAGACCCACTATTAAAGCCCAGTGATAAGTCTACCAATGCTCCCTACCATCACAGGTGTTGGGGTCCCAGTTGGGTCGGTTCAAGGGGAAGCCGGCTTTAATTATGTTGGGAAGTTGTGTTGGTTGCCCATCTGGTCCGAGGATATTTTTTTTTCTAGCTTCCTGGAGGACTCTCTTTTGTTCCTCTGTCATGAAGAGAGTCCCTAGGAGTTGTTGGCAGTCATCCCAAGTAGGCTGGTGTGAAAACTCCAGCGAGTTCTTTGAGTTCTTTTAGCTGGGCCAGCTTTCTCCAGGGGAGGAGGGGCTGTGTGTGCCACGGGGGAGTCATCTGGAGGGCGCTGGGCCACCTTGGTTTCCTCCAATATTGGAGAGGCTGAGTCAGCAGCAGGGGAATCACTTAGAGGGTGTTGAGGGTTGGGGGACGAGGGCAGGGGATAAGGAGGGGAGGAGAGTCCAGTAGAGTCAAATCTTGAGACTCAGGGAGAACAGAGGGTGGAGGAGGAGGAGGAGCAGAGGGTTTGAGAGACAGAATCATGGGGGAAGGAGTAGGAGCGGGGGCAGGGACAAGGAAAGGCTTCACCCATGGAGGAGGAGATTCGCAGATGTCCTGCCAAGTTAAGATATATGGCTGTTGATCTGGATGGCTATGTGGCCCCGGCTGAAAGACAAAGACAATATCTCTGACTTTTCGAATTGGTGGGAAGTAGAAAGATCCTTCTGGGGGCCATCTGACTCCAAGGTGGGCCATTCTGAGGCACAGAGAGTCTGTCAGGTCCAGCGTTTTACTGAAAAAGAAAGATTCTGAGCCCTTAATCGGACTTTGGTCCAGTGATCAAGAGTCAGGGACAGAGGCGTTGAAGTGCTCTGTCCCATAATGAAAGATACACAAACAGTGAAAGCAATGACACAGGACACAGACAAGACAAGACAATAAAGACAGGCAATGGACATCCAAAACTGACACCAGGACTGAGTAGCCGGCAAAACCCAATGGGCTGGCAATACCAAATCAGAAACAAAATATCACTTAGTCAAGGAGATTATTGTTCCTTGATTTCCCGAGTCCTCTGGGGTGTCACCCAGAGACATAGCCTGTGGCTCTGTGACACGTCTGTCAGCCACCATCGGAGAGAGCTCACGCTCTTCACCAACAGCCATTTTGCCAAACCCTAACCTGAAGCCTGAAACCTGAAACCAGAAACCAGAAAGAGGCACCTTACTTACCCTGAGAGGAGCCCGTTGGGGGTCCTTCGTCCGCCGCTGCCGGATATCGGTGGAACATCCATAGGTAAAGGTCGGGCGAGTGTCAGAGGAAGAGACCACCAAGAGACTGTCTCATGCAACAGCAAAGGGTTTATTGGGGGTCCAGCATGCTGGGGCTCAGAACTCACTTGAATAGAGCAAAGAGCCCTGAGAACAGCTTAAGCAGAGCTTATATACTTTCCTTGGAGAGGTCAGGGAGGGAAGTTCATTGACAGGTCAGTGTGAGTGGGCGGTTTGCATACAACCAGGTAAGGGAGTACATTCTGCAATTTGGCAGTTGGGGACAGCACATTCTGGGAACAAGATTAGCAAACAGTTCTCAAGTTTATTAACCTTTCAAAGGGATAGGGTAAGAACTAGTTTTAGGGCTGGGGAGAGAGTTAGACTTAGTTTTAGGACTAGGGTTAGGGTTAGGGTTAGGGATAGGGATAAGTTAGGTCTAAAATTAGAGATACGGTTGGTTTTAAGTTAGGCATAGGTTTAAGGTTAGGGTTATGATTAAGGCTATGTTTAGTGCTGATATGGGCTAGGGTTTGTGTTCAGGTTAGGGCTAGGATTATATTTCGGGCAAATGTCAAGTCTAGGGTTATGGTTATAGATAGTTTTAGGGTTAGGTTTTGGCTAGGTCTAATGTAAGGATTAGGTTTAGGGTAAGGTTCAGGTTAGAACTAGGTGAATTATAAGGGTCAGGGTCATGGTTAGGGTTTCTTTTAGGTTTGAGTTTAGGGGTAGGGCTCAAATAGCATTATGGTTATGGTTAGAGTAAAGATAGGGTTAGATTTAGTGTGAAGGTTAGGTTTAGGGTAATTGATAGGGTTAGGGTTAGTGATAGGTTTAGGGTTAGGCCTAGGGTTAGCATTAGGGAAAGGGTTAGGTTTAGGGTAATGGATACAGTTAGAGTTAAGTTTAGGGCTAGGGTTATGGTTAGGATTAGGTCTTGAGATAGGGTTAGGCCTAGAATTAGCATTACGGTATGGGTTATGATTAGGGCAATGGGTACAGTGAGAGTTAATTTTATAGCTAGACTCATGGTTAGGATTAGGTCTTGAGTTAGTGTTAGGTTAGAGTTAGTGTTATGTGTAGCATAAGAGTTAGGTTCTGAGCTATGATTAGTGTTAGAGCAAGGGTTAGGTTCAGGGTTATGTATAGGAATAGGATTAAGGTAGGCTTAGGGTGAGAGTTAGGGTTAGGGGAATGGTTATAATTAAGTTTAGGGTTAGGGTTAGTTTAATAAATATGGTTAGATGTAGGTTTATTTTAGGAACAAGGCTATATTTAAGTTTAGGTTTAGGGTTAGGTCTATGGTTAAGTTTAGGTTTATGGTAAGGCTTAGAGTTTGATCTATGGTTAGGGCTATAGTGAGTATTAGTTTAGGGTTAGGTCTAGGGTTAGTTTTCTTTTTAGGGTTAGTATTATGTTTAGGGTTAAGGCTAGGTTTACATTTATGTTTAGGGTTAGGGTAATGGGTATGTTTAGAGCTAGAGTTAGGGCTAGGGTTATGGATAGAATTAGGACTAGGTTTAGGGTTAGATTCAGGGATAGTTCTAGGTTTATGTTTATAGTAAGGGTTAGGTTTTGAGCTACGGTTAGGACTAAGGTGAGGGTTAGGTTTGGGTTAGGGCTATGGTTAGGGTTATGCTTATGCTTAGGGCTAGGTTAAGGGCTAGGATTAGCTCCAGGTTTTGTGTTAGGTTTAGTCACAGGTTTAAAGCTGTGGGTAATGTAAGAGCTAGGATTATGATTAAGGATACTTTTTGGGTTAGGGTTATGCCAAGATCTAGTGTTAGGTTTAGATTTTTAGTTAGGATCAGGCTTAGAAGTAGGTTTATGGTTAAAGGAAGAGTCAGTGTTTGGGTTAGAGATCAAGTTAGGGTTACAGTCAGAATTAAAAGTAGGTTTATGTCTAGGGGTTGGGTAATGCTTTTGTTAGGATAAGGGTTATTGTTAGGCCTAGGACTAGGTTTTTGTTTCATTCTAAAGCTAGATTGAGTATTAGGTTTAGGTCAAGAGCTAGTGTTAGGTTTTAGTCTAGTGTTAGGGTCAGGTTTAGAACTATGGTTTGTGTTAGGGTCAGGATGATGGTCAGTGTTAGCATTCAAGTTTGGGATAGGATTAGAGCTAGAATGAGGTCTAGAGTGAAGATTACTAATAAGGTTAGGATTTTGGTTAGCTTAAGGATTAGGCATAGGTCCAGGGCTACCATAAGGGTTAGGGTTATTCATAGGGTAAGTGATAGCCTTAGAGCTAAGGATAGGGCTAGAGTTAGGGTTAGGGTTAAATCTAGGTTTAGGTCTCAGATTAGGGCTAGTTTTTGTGTTAGGGTTTGGGCTAATGATAGAACAATTGCTAATGTAAGAACTAGGGTTATAATGAGGGTTAGTTTTAGGGTTAGGGTTAGGGGTAGGTCTAGTGTTAGGGTTAGGTTTAAGGTTAAGATGATATTTAGACCTAGGGTTAGTGTTAGGATATGAGTCAGGGTCAGGGTTAGGGTTAAGACTCGAATTGGGAATCGGTTTACTTTTAGGTTTCAGTTAAAGGTTAGGAGGGTGTTTAGAGCTAGGGTGAGCCTTAGGATATGAGTCAGGGTCAGGGTTAGATTTAAGGTTAGGGTTAGGACTCGAATTCAGGCTATGCTTAGGTCTAGGTGTAGTGTTATGGTTTGGTTTAAGTTATGGTTTATGGTTAGGGCTATTGCTCAGTTTGATTTACTGCTAGGGTTAAGGTTAGGACTAGTTTTACCATTAGCATTAGAGTTAGGGCTAGTTTTAGTGTTTGGCTTAGGCTTAGGGTTAGGGTTAGATTTCGAGTTAGAGTTAGATCTAGGGTTATAGCTAGGACTAATGATAGGGCAAGGGTTAGCACTAGGGTTAAAGTTATGGTAATGGATAGGCTTAGAAATAGGGATAACGATAGTGTGAGAGTTACAGTTAGTCTTAGGGTAGGGTTAGGGTTAGGTTTATGTATAAGTTAGCGGTATGGCCAGTGTTAGGGTTTGCTCTAGGTTTAGGGTCAGTTTTAGATCTAGGTTTTGTGTTAGGGTCAGAATAAAGGTCAGGGTTAGTGAAAGGGTTTCGATAGGATTAGAGCTAGAATGAGGGCTAGGGTCAGGACTATTAATAGGGTTAAAATTTTGGTTAGCCTAAGGATTAGGGATAGGTCTAGGTTAACCATTAGTGTTAGGGTTTCACTTAGGGTAAGGGATGGGTTTAGAGCTAGGTTTAGGGCTAAAGTTTGGGTAGGTTTAGGGTTAAAGTTTGGTTTAGGGTTTGGTTTAGGGCTAATTATGTGTTAGGGTTAGGACTAGGGTTAGGGCAATCACTAATATAAGAACTAGGGTTACAATTAGGGTTAGTTTTAGGGTTAGGGGTAGGGGTAGGCATAGTTTTAGTGTTAGGGTTACATTTAAGTTTAGGGTGATATTTAGAGCTAGGGTTAGTTTTAGGATATGAGTCAGGGTCAGGGTTAGGTTTAGGACTCAAATAAGGTCACTGTTAAGTTTAGGTTTAAGTTTAGGATGGTGTTTCAAGCTAGGGTGAGTTTAGCATATGATTCAGTGTCAGGTATACTTTTAAGGTTATGGTTACGACTCGAATTAAGGCTATGGTTAGGTCTAGGTGTAGTGTTAGGGTTTGGTTTATGTTAGATTTAGGGTTAGGACTACTGCTCATTTTTGTTTTACTCCTAGTGGCAGCATTAGGGCTAGTTTTATGAATAGAGTTAGGATTAGGTTTAGTGTTAGTGTGAGGTTTAGGCTTAGGGTTAGGGCTAGGACTAAGGATTGGGCAAGGGTTAGGGTTAGGGTTATGGTTATGGTAAGGGGTAGGATTAGAACTAGTGATAGGGCTAGTATGAGAATTATTGTTAGTTTTAGGGCTAAGGTTAGGGTTAGGGTTAGGGATAGGGCTAAATTAGGGCTTGGATTAGGTCTATGGTTAGTGTTCAGTTTAAGCATAGGGTTAGATTTAGGATTTAGTTTAGGGTAAGGGATGGTGTTATGCTAGTTTTAGAGGTAGGGTGATGTTTAATATAAGGGTTAGGATTAGGGTTATGATTAAGGCTAGGTTTAGGGGTAGGATGAGGGCTAGGGTTTGTTTTAGGGTTAGGGCTAGGATTAGGAGTATGGCTAATTTCAAGTCTAGAATTATGTTTAAAGATAGTTTTAGGGTTAGGATTATGGGTACGTCTAGTGTGGAGTGTAAGGTTTAGGTTTAGGGTTAAGGTCAGGTTTAGGGATAGGGGTATTATTAAGATGAAGGTGTAGGTTAGGGTTTGGAATAGTTTCAGGCTTAAAGTTAGGGGTTGAATTAGCATTAGGGTAAGGGTTAAGGTAATGATAGGTTTAGAATTATGTTCATGTTTGGTTTAGGGAAATGGATAGGGATAGGATTAGAGATAAGGTTAGGTTTAGGCCTAGGGTGAGCATTAGGGTTAGGGTTATTGTTATGGTATTATATAGGGTAGGGCTAGGGTTATGGTTATGATTAGGGCTAGGGCTAGGGTTAGGGTTAGGGTTAGGGTTAAAGCTCAGTTTAGGGCTCAGATTAGGGCAAGGATGTGGGTTAAGTTAGTGATAGGGTTAGGATTATGGCTAATGTAAGTACAGGGTTATGATTAGGGCTATTTTTAGGGTTAAGTTTAGGACTAACTTTAGTGTTAGGGTTAGAGTTAGGATTAAGGTGATGTTTAGAGCTAGGATTAGTGTTAGTGTCAGAGTCAGTGTCATGGTTAGTTTTAGGGTTTGGCTTAAAATTTGAATTAGGACTAGGGTTAGGGGTAGGTGTATGGTTAAGATTTGGTTTAGTGTAAGGGTTAGGAATAGAGCTTATGGCTCAGTTTTGTTTTAGGGCTAGGGCTAGTTTTAGGATTAGTGTTAGGGTTAAGGATTTTGTTAGGGTTAGGCTTAGGCTTCAGGGTAGTTTTAGATTTAAAGATAGATTATGATCTAAGGTTAGTGCTTGGGCTATGGATAGGGCATGGGTTAGGACTAAGTTTAGGACTAGGGTTAGTGTTATGTTAAGTGATGGGGTAGAACTAGTGATAGGGCTGTGTGAAAGTTATATTTATTCTTTTTTTTTGTAAGCCAAAAAGTAATATTTTTTTATTTAGAAAATGCAAATTTTAGATCATACATGAAATACTTCACTGAATTTAAATAATTTCAACATTGTAATTTAATCTTCTAAATTTGTTCATTTTATTTGTTGTAAACCTTAGATATGAGTCCAGGAAACCATTATTATGACTGAAAATAATTTTATCCTATATGAGCAGGAGTAGAAGGATTAAAAAATTATCTGCCCTGGGGTATCAAAAACATGAGGTACAGCATTGCCTACATGGAGCACAATAATAGCTTCCTCTGCAAAAAATGGCTTCTTAATGGGATCATAAGGGCCCACTAGACAGAGATCAAGAAAAAAAAGAGCAAAACTCTGGAATTTACCTTTCCCCTTTCTGCTGGCTTGCTCTGGTTTAGCAACATGCTTTGCCTTTAACCAGGGCTCACAGGTCCTGTCAGAGTCTCTCTTCATAAAGCTGGTAATCAACATTCTCTTTCTTCTCCCTCTCTCTTCTGGATTATGGTAATTGTTTGCCCTTCTTGACAGTTCAGACTTGGAGCTACAAAGGCACTGTCTTTACTTACACTTACTAGTGTAAGGATACTGTATCCCCTTGCACTTTCCCTATAACCTGCCTTTACCTTTATAAATTGAGTTTAACTCTGAAAAAAAAGCTTAATACATATATTTATATTTATTAAGCCTAATTTTCATCACAACTCTTCGTTATCATGGATCATGGAACTGAAACGGCTGAAATTAGTTGTTTCATTACAATTTTACTGTTCAGGAAAGAGTGGGGAACTGTCACACAAGATGTACACTTACTTGGTTAAGGAACCTGCTGCAGCACAACCTCTAAAAACCACCTCCCCTTCTCAAATACTTATCAGTCAGCTCATAAAAATAAAACTTGACAAATTGCCTTATTTAACACGACGCCTTCCCTGACAAAAATCCCTTCAGTATTTTCTACTTCTCTCAAGATTGGGAACTAAAAACATACCAGAGATATCAGTTCTACAAATTAAATGTATTTATTCTTAGATCTAGGGTTAGGGTTAGGTTTAAATATGGGGTGAAATTAGGGCTAAGTTTAGGGCTAGTGTTAGTATTGGGGTTAGAGCTAGGGTTAGGTTTAAGGTTAAGATTAATCTAGGTTTTGGGCTAGGATAAGTGCTGGGATATTTGTTAGGGTTAGGGCTAGGATTGAGGCTAGGGCTAATATCAGGTGTGGGGTTACAGTTGAGGAGAGGACAGTTTTAGGATTAGGTTCATGGCTAGGTCTAGTGTAAGGGTTAGGTTTAGGGCTAAGGGTCAGGTTTAGAGCTAGGGGAATTATTAGGATCAGGATCAGGTTAGAGTTTGGTTGAGGTTAGTGTTTAGCATTAGGGCTCAAATAAGCATTAGGCAGGGTTAGGATAATGATAGTTTTTTGTTTAGTGTTCAGGTTAGGTTTATGGTAATTGATAGGGTTAGGTTTAGTGATAGTGTTTGTGTTAGGCCTAAGGTTAGCATTAGGGAAAGGGTAATGGTTATGATAATGGATGGGATTAGAGCTAAGTTTAGGGCTAGGGTTATGGTCAGGAATAGGTCTTGAGTTAGGGTTAGGGTTAGGGTTAGCATTAGAGTTAGTGTTAGGGTTATGTTTAGCATAAGGGTTAGGTTTTGAGCTAGGGTTAGGGCTACGGTGAGGGATAGGTTTAGAGTTAGGTCTAGGGATAAGATTAGAGTATGATTGGGGTTAGGGTTAGAGTAATGGATATGATTAGAAGTAGGCATAGGGTTATAGTTAGTGTCAGATTGAGGTTTAGGTTTAGGTTTAGGGCTATGGTTATGTTTAGGTTTATGGTAAGGATTAGGGTTTGAGCCAGAGTTGGTGAGTGTGAGGTTTAGGGTTAGATCTAGTGTTAGTTTTCTGGTTAGGTTTAGGGTTAGTGTTAGGCCTAGGTTTATAAATAGGTTTAGGTTTAATTTTAGGGTAATGGGTAGGTTTAGAGCTAGGTTTAGGGCTAGGGTTAAGTTTAGGATTAGGGTTAGTGTTAGGGGTATATTTAGGGATAGGTGTATGTTTATGTTTAGTATAAGGGTTAGGCTTTGAGCTATGGTTAGGACTAATTAAGTGTTAGGTTAGGGTTACGTATAGGGTTATGCTTAGGCCTAGGATTAGCTCTAGGTTTTGTGTTAGGTTTAGGCCTAGGGTTAGGGCTGTAGGTAATGTAAGAGCTAGGGTTATGATTATGGCTAGTTTTAAGGTTAGGATTTTGGCTAGGTCTAGTGTTAGGTTTAGATTTTTGTTAGGGTCAGGTTTAGAGGTAGGTTTACTCTTAAAAGCAGGGTCAGTGTTTGGGTTAGAATTAGAGTTAGGGTTACAGCCAGAATTAGTATTAGGTTTAGGTGTAGGGGTAGGGTTAGTGTTTGTGTTATGTTAAGGGTTACTTTAAGGGTTAGGGATAGGTTTTTGTTTAGGTCTAGGGCTAGAGTTAAGGATAGATTTAGGATTTGGTTTATGCCTAGGGTTTGTGTTAGGGTTTGGTCTAGGATTAGGGCCAAGTTTAGACCTAGGATTACTGTTAGGGTGAAAAAAATGGTCAGGGTTAACATTAGGGGGTTTGTAATGGGGTTAGAGCTAGAGTGAGGGTAGGATTATGACTATTAATAGGGTTAGGGTTTTGGTTATCTTAAGGATTAGGGATAGGTCTAGGGTTACATTAAGTTTAGGGTTTCACTTTGGGTAAGGGATAGGCTTAGAGCTAGGGTTGGGGCTAGAGTTAGGGTTAGGGTTAGTGTTAAATCTAGGTTTAGGGCTCAGATTAAGGCTAATTTTGTGTTAGGATTAGGGATAATGTTATGGCAACGGATAATATAAGAACTAGGGTTACAATTTTGGTTAGGGGTAAGTATAGGTCTAGTGTTAGGGTTAGGTTTAATGTTAGGGTGATATTTATAGCTAGGTTAGTATTAGGATATGATTCAGAGAAAGTGTCAGTTTTACGGTTAGGGTTAGGACTCAAATAAGGGCTAGGATTACTGTTAGGGTTCAGTTTAAGGTTAGGGTAGTCTTTAGAGCTAGAGTGAGTGTTAGGATATGAGTCAGCATCAAGGTTAGTTTTAAGGTTAGGGTTAGGACTCGAATTAAGGCTAGGGTTCCTATTAGGGTTTCGTTTAAGTTTGGGGTGGTGTTTAGACCTAAGGTGAGTGTTAGGATATGATTCGGGGTGAGGGTTAGTTTAAGGTTATGGTAAGGACTCGAATTAGGGCTTGGGCTAGGTCTAGGTGTAGTGTTAGTGTTTGCATTATGTTAAGGGTTAAGGTTAGGAGTACTGCTCATTTTTTTTTTAGAAAGAGAGAGAAGGAGAGAAAGAGAGAGAGAGAGAGAGAGAGAGAGAGAGAGAGAGAGAGAGAGAGAGAGAGAATTTTTAATATTTTTATTTTTGGTTGACACAACATCTTTTTTTAAATTATATTTTCGTTGTTGCTAAGGATCAAACCCAGCACCCCATGCATACCAAGTGAATGCGCTACCGCTTGAGCCACATCCTCAGCCTCTGTTGCTCAGTTTTGTTTTAGTCCTAGGTTATATGATTAGCATTAGGGTCAGGGCTAGTGTTTGTGTTAGGCTTAGGCTGAGGGTTATGTTAAGACTTGGAGTTAGGGTTAGATATAGGGTTAAGGCTAGGTCTAATGATAGGGCAAGGGTTAGGGCTAGGTTTAGGGTTATGGTAAATGATAAGGATAGAACTAGGGATAAGGCTAGGGCGAGAGTTAGAGTTATTCTTAGGGCTAGGATTATGGTTAGATTTAGGCTTAGAGCTCAATCAGGGCAAGGATTAGAACTAGGGTTAGTGTTCAGCTTATTCCTAGCATTAGGACTAGGTTTAGGGTTTAGGGTAAGGGATGTGTTGTAGCTAGGATTAGAAGTAGAGTGAGGGTTAGAATTAGGATTAGGGCTAGGTTTAGGGTTACAGTTATGATTAAGGCTGGCTTTAGGGCTAGGATGAGGGCTAGGGTTTGTTTTAGGGTTAGGTCTGGAATTAGGGTTAGGGATAATGTCAGGTCTAGTGTTTCATTTAGAAGTAGATTTGGAATTAGGTCTATGTCTTAGTCTACTCTAAGTGTTAAGTTTAGGGTAAGGGTCAGTTTTAGATCTAGGGTGTTATTTTTAAGTTCAGGGTCAGGGTTATGGTTTGTATTAGGTTAAGATTTAGGGATAGGGCTCAAATGAGCATTAGGGTTAGAGTTAGGTTTAGGGTAATGAATATGGTTAGGTTTAGGGTTCAGGGTAGGTTTAGGGTAATGGAGAGATTTAGGGTTTGCAATAGGGTTAGGGTTAGGGTTAGCATTAGGAATAGAGTTATCATAAGGGTAATGTATAGGCTTAGGGTTAGGGTTAGATCTAGGGTTAGTGTTATTGTGAGGGATAAGGCTAGGGTTATGTTTAGGTCAAAGGTTAGGCTTTGAGCTATGGTTAGGTCTAAGGTGAGGGTTAGGCTTAGGATTAGGTTTAGGTTTAGGGTTAGGTTTATTCTTAGGATAGGTTTAGGCCTTGGATTAGGGCTAGGTTTTGTGTTAGGTTTAGGTCTAGTTTTAGTGCTATGGGTAATGTAAGATCTAGGGTTCTAATTAAGGCTAGTTTTAGGGTTACGGCTATGGCTAGGTCTAATGTTAGATTTAGATTTTGGTTTAGAGTCAGTTTTAGAGCTAGGTTTAGTGCACGTGTCAGGGTCAGGGTTCTGATTAGATTAGGGTGAAAGCCAGAATCAGGAATAGCGTTAGGTCTAGGGGTAGTGTTATTGTTTGGTTTAAGTGTTATTGTTAGGGCTGGGACTAAGTTTTGTTAGGTCTAGGGCTAGAGTTATCAGTAGATTTAGGATTAGGTTTAGGTCTAGGGGTAGTGTTAGGGTTAGGTTTAGGTAAAATTTACTGTTAGGGATAGTTTCAGGGTTCAGTTTAGGGTTAGGGTCAGGTTTAGACCTAAAATGAGTGTTATGGTCAGAATAAGGGTGAAGATTAGGGTTAGGTTTTGGGTTAGGTTTAGAGAGTGGATGAGGGCTAGGGTTTGGACTAGTAATATGGTTAGTGTTTGATTTAGGCTAAGGATTACTATTAGGAGTAGGGTTAGCATTATGGATAGGGGTTGGCTTAGGAAAAAGGATAGAGTTACAGCTAGGCTTAGAGATAGGGTTAGGGTAAGGTTGAGGGCTAGGACTAGGGTTAGGACTATTGCTAATGTAAGAACTAGGGTTATTATTAAGGTTAGTTTTAGGGTTAGGTTTTGGGCTAGGAATGGTGTTAGCATTTGCTTTAAGGTTAGGGTGATATATAGAGCTAGGGTTAGTGTTTGGATATGAGTCATTGTGAGGGTTAGTTTTAGTTCCAGGACACAAATTTGAGCTAGGGTTATGGCTAGTTTTAGTGTTATGGTTTGGTTTAGGTTAGGTTTAGGGTTAGGGTGATGGCTCGGTTTTGTTTTAGGGTTAGGGCTAAGATTAGGGTTAGTTTTATGATTAGTGATAGTGTTCAGCTAGTGGTATAGGGTGAGGTTTAGGTTTAAGGTTAGGGTTAGATTTAGAGTTATGGTTTGATTTAAGGTTAGGGCTAAGACTAGGGCTGGTGTTAGGGTTATGGTAATGGACAGGTGTCGCGACCCCTTGCCCGCAAGGAAGACACAACTCAGGAATCTTCTTTCAGCAGTTTATTCAGGCCCTTGATATTTCTTCTTCTCTCTCTTGGATGCCCCTCCCAGCCTTAATAATGCATCTCAAGCCCCAATGCAAAGCTGCCGCGTGGAGCTTTCTCACAGGGTGGTGAAAAATCATGTGCCAACTTTCCTAGATAAGGAGTTGTTTGTCACAGACCACAGCAGAGCCAGCGTCATCTTGCAATGGTGACCATAGTCTGCAGAAACGGCAGAAGCGGCTCACCACAGTTCCCCCTTTTCTGTTTTCTTAAAACAATACAGGCGAGAGTAGAGGTCCTATCCCACTGTGCAGAAGTGGCTGCATAGTATGACTCAGTCCTAAGGAGGCGCCTTCCCCAGATCTGAAGCCATATCAGCCGACGCCTTTTTTCGTGGGACGGGGCGTGAACGCGTCTAACCCGCATGCAATAGGACATGCTCTCCTTGAGGTCCACGTCAAGGATCACTCAAGTGCAGTGCCTTGCCTCGCATCCTGTATCGTGATGATGGTGGACGAAGGGGGATAGCTGAGGCTGAACTGTGGCTGTTTATAAGGACAAACAAGTTGACAGCACCCTGAAAGAAAGGCACGAACTTCAAGGCGATAGAAAAGTACTAGTGTGGAAACCCATCTGCGTGCAATGGCAGTAAGACCAGCAGAGTGCAAGGGCTTTCCAACACTAAGAGAATAACAAGGAAAGTCATGTCGATCCCAGTGCAATGTTATAATAACTTGGGGTGTAACGACCATGACAAAGGTTTACTGCTTAAGATGCGCAAGCCAGACTTGAGGCGAGTTGCCATTTTCTAAAGCTGCAAGAGCTTGTATGATCATAGCCTTTTCTTGTGCATGGCGAGTCTTAAGGCGACAGAGAAGCCACAAACAGAGTACAACACTGAAGCAACACATAGCACCAAAAATGCCCACTCCCACCCACTCTTTGAAGAAGGAAAAAGCAGAAGATATCCAATCGGTGAATTGACCCAAAGTCACGGGATCGACACGGGTACTGTTCAAGACAGCTATCTGGGTTAGTTGAGACTGGATCATGTTTTCTGCTTCCATGGACCAGGTTCCGGATGGATACTCCCCGATGATGTGGGAGGCATTTCTGGAATCATAAAATCTGACAGAGGTTATACATAAATGTGCACGTTGATCAACACAACCCAAATGTACTAGGTCAGACAATTCCTCAACTTGAACTTGAAGCAGATCTATCCTTTGATTAGCAGCCAGAATCCCAGATAAAATGTGTTGATTAATTCTACTTTGAGATTCAAGTATGGTGGATGTTTGTTGAATAACCTGATTAATAGTGGCAGCAGTTTGTACCTGGCTGGCCATGGCTACTCCAGCTATAACTGCTGCAGCAGCAGATACCGCCACAGCTGTCACTATAGCTGCCGTAATTCCAAAATCTCTACGGGCTCTAATCAGTTCAACAATAGGAAATGACTCTGGATCTGCAGTAACTGGG
Source organism: Marmota monax (assembly GCF_021218885.2). Lineage (NCBI taxonomy): Eukaryota > Metazoa > Chordata > Mammalia > Rodentia > Sciuridae > Marmota > Marmota monax. Next base: position 6,271 of record NW_026695125.1, on the reverse strand, counting down.
ATCGGGACAAAAGTTGGAATTTTCATAACCACTGCCATAGGCCAGGATCCATTCCAACACTCGGACAAGTAACAGGTAGTATTAGAACAATTAAGCATCCCCTGTGATGTAACATTAGCCAAAAGAAACAGGAACGGAGATTGGAGACAGACTGCTGCGGAGGGTAATGTAGCATTAAACAATTGTGAATTGTGTGAAGTAATTTTAAGTCTCCTACCTCGCTCCGAGTCTTGGGTACTGCCAGAAACATTAAACAGCCAACTTTGGACTCCTAATATTTCCCTGGGGAAACACAAGCGTGGACTAGACTAGCCCAATCTGAGGGAGTCATGCAAAATCTAGTAAGTCCCTCCACCTGAGTGAGAGTGAAAGCGGCATCTATGCCATAAGTGCGGACAGATTCTGCCAAGGTTTTAATTATCTTAAAGTCTAAAGGCTCATCATATCTTCCCCTGTTATTGTCCTGAAATACAGGGTATGCAAGTCCCATATCTGTATTAACTGTCCTCCAAACTTGTGCATGAAAAGATCTCCCGGAACCTTGGCTCCCCCCCACATACGGAGGTGGGGCAATCGGCACCATATCTTCTTCTAGATATTCTACCTCCTCCTCCTCAGAGTTTTGTTGACCGATGTTAACTCCCTTCCCCTTCTTACAGTAGGCCTGCATGCCCTGTGTCTCCTTTTTCTTCTTTTTCATTTTTATCTTATGTAGTTGTTGTAACAATATATCAAGGTCCTCAGAACTCTCTGAGTCGCTTGTGTTCTCAGGCGTTTTTAATTCGGTCAAGTCTGGGTAGAGCCTTCTCCTATTTTTATCTTCAGGCTCTTTTGCCTTCTCACTACTGTTACTTTTAATACTCTCTGCCACTTCGCTACATGATCCTTCAGATTTTTCCTCATGCAGTTGCTCAAGAATAGCTTGACCCTCACTTACAGCTTCCTGGCATGTACCATCTGTTATACATCCTCTAACTAACTTCCAAAGTGGTATAATGCCACCCTGCAAGGTACCTTGCTCATGAGCGAAATCTAGATCTTTCCCTAATTTGTCCCAGCTGGGAACCGTAAGACTCCCTGAAAAAGCAAACCAAGGAGCCGCTATATCACCTTCTCTTAAAAACATCTACAAAGTACTCTGCTTTATCTTAAGTCCTTTTGAATGTAACAACCCATCTAGGGCCAACAAAATTGGGCTTGAAGAAGCAACGCCCATAATGTTTTTAGAGCTATAAAGAAAGTGAAAGTACAAAAATCCCCGCTCTCTTCCTTTTACAGGGAAGCGTCCCTGTCATCACAACAACAAAAGAAGCACAAAAGCGAAATGACACAACAAAAGAAACACAGAAAACAAAAGCGAAAGTAGAAGCGAAAGTACACAGTGCAGCTGCAATAAAATGTAAGGCTCTCTCTGTGTTTACAGAGGAGCTGCCCCGCTTTGGTCGCGGATCCCACTTACTAGGGACTAACCCCACTTTGATAGCTGATCCCACTTATTGGGACTAACCCCGCTTTAGTCGCGGATCCCACTTACCTGGGACTAACCGGTGCACCACCCCTGACTGCTGAAAGTTCTGGTTCCCGGGTTTCGGCACCACTTGTCGCGACCCCTTGCCCGCAAGGAAGACGCAACTCAGGAATCTTCTTTCAGCAGTTTATTCAGGCCCTTGATATTTCTTCTTCTCTCTCTTGGATGCCCCTCCCAGCCTTAATAATGCATCTCAAGCCCCAATGCAAAGCTGCCGCGTGGAGCTTTCTCACAGGGTGGTGAAAAATCATGTGCCAACTTTCCTAGATAAGGAGTTGTTTGTCACAGACCACAGCGGAGCCAGCGTCATCTTGCAATGGCGACCATAGTCTGCAGAAACGGCAGAAGCGGCTCACCACAGACAGGTTTAGAAATAAAAATAGGGCTAGGTTGAGAGTTAGAGGTATTCTTAGGGCTAGAGTTAGGGATTTGCTTAGGGTTTGGGCTAAATTAAGGCTAGATTAACACTAGGTTTAGTGTTAGTGTTAGACACATGGTTATTGCTAGTGTTAGGATTATGGTTAGTTTAAAGGGAAAAATGAGGTTATGGCTAAGTTCAGGGCTATGGAGGGAGTTAAAATTAGGTATAGGAATAGGGTAAGTGTTCAGGTTAGGATTAAGGCTAGGATTAGGGCTAGGATGAGGGCTAGGGTTTATGTTAGTGTAAGAGCTAGGATTAGGGCTAGGGCTAATGTCAGGTCTAAGGTTAGGGTTAGGAATAGTGGTAACTTTAGGTTTAGGGATAGGTCTAGTGTAAAGTTAGGTTTAGGGTAAAGGTCAGGTTTAGAGCTAGGTGTATTATTATGGTCAGAGTCCGGTTTAGGGTTTGGTTTAGGATAAGATTTAGGGTTAGGGCTCAAATTAGCATTAGGGTTAGGATTAAAGTAATGGATAGTGTTAGGTTTAGAGTTCAGGTTAGGTTTATTGTAATAGATAGGTTTAGTGTTAGTGATAGGATTAGGGTTAGGCCTAGGGTTAGCATTTGGTTTAGGTTTATGTTTAGGGTAAATGATAGGTTTAGTGTTAGTGTTAGGGCTTGTGTTAACCTTAGGATTTTGGCTAAGTTTATAGATAGGCCTAGAGTTAGTGTTAGGGTTAGGTTTAGCAGAAGTGTTAGGGTTTGAACTAGGGTTAGGGCTAGGATGATGGGTACGGTTAGAGTCAATGTTACAGCTAGGATTAGTGTTAGGTTTATGGCTTGGGTTAGCATTAGGGTTAGGGTTATATTTAAGGTAATGGATAGAGTTTGTGCTAGGATTTGTGCTCTTGTTACAGTTAGGATTAGGGCTAGGTTTAAGGTTAGGTTGAGGGTTAGGGCTATTGTTATGTTTATGGTAAGGATTAGAGTTTGAGTAGGGTTAGGGCCAGAGCCAGTGTTAGGGTTAAGGTTAATGCTAGTGATAGGTTTAGGGTTACACTTAGGTCTAGGTTTAGGGCAAGGGTTAGGGCTAGGTTTTGTGTGAGGTTTAGGGCTAGTGTTAGGTGTATGGGTAATGTAAGAGCTAGGGTTATGGTTGTAGGTAGATTTAAGGTTTGTCTAGTTTAGGGTTAGTTTTTTGGTTAGGATAAGGTTTAGAGCTAGGGTTTGTGTTACGGTAAGTGACTAAGGATAAATATAATGTTACGGTTAGGGATAGATTTATGGTTATGTTTATGGTTAGGTCTAGTGTAAGGGTTAGATTTAAGGTAAGGGTCAATTTTAGAGCTAGATGTATTACTAAGGTCAGTGTATGGCTTATGGTTCAGTTAGGTTAAGATTTATGTTTAGGGCTTTAATTAGTATTACAGTTAAAGTTAGGGTTAGGGTAATGAATAGGCTTAGGATTAGGGTACAGGTTAGTTTTAGTGTAATGGATATGTTTAGAGATTGTGATAGTGTTAGGGATAAGCCTAGGGTTAGTGTTAGTGTTAGGATTACTGTTAGGGTAATGAATAGGATTAGAGCTATGGTTAGGGTAGTGTATAGAATTAGAGCTATGGTTAGGGAGATGGTTAAGTTTAGGATTAGGGCTAGGGTTAGGTTAAGGTTTTGGGATAGGGTTATGTTTAGGGTAAAGGTGAGGCTTTGACCTAGGGTTAGGTCTAAGGGGAGGGTTAGGGTTAGGGTTAGGGTTAGTATAGGGTTCCACTTAGGGCTAGGGTAAGGCCTAGGATTAGGGCTAGCTTTTGTGTTATTTTAGGCCTAGGGTTAGGGCCATTGGTAGTTAAGAGTTATGGTTATGATTGGAGCTAGTTTTAGCGTTAGGGTTATGGCTAGGTGCAGTGTTAGGATTAGGTTTTGAGTTAGGGTGAGCTTTGGAGCTAGGTTTATGTTAAGGTCAGGGTCAGTGTTCAGGTTAGAGTGAGTGTTGGGGTTAGTGCCAGAATGAAGACTAGGTTTAGGTCTAAAAATAGGGTTAGCGTTTGAGTTATGTTAAGGGTGATTGTTTAAGGCTAGGGCAAGGTTGTTGTTCAGGTCTAGGGCTAGAGTTATGGCTAGATTTAGGATTAGGTTTAGGTCTAGAACTAGTGTTAGGTTTAGGTTTCGGTATAGGTGTACCGGTAGGGCTAATATTAGGGTTCGGGTTCGAGATAGGGTCAGGTTTAGACCTACGGTTAGTGTTTGGGTCAGTATAAGTTTCAGGGTTAGGATTAGAGTTTGGGTTATGGTTAGAGCTAGAATGAGGGCTAGGGTTATGACTAGTAATAGGGTTAGGGTTTGGGATAGGCTATGGATTAGGGTTAGGAATAGGGTTAGCATTAGGTTTATGGTTTGGCTCAAGGTAACAAATAGGATAAGAGGTAGGGTTAGGGAAGTGTTAGGGACTGGCTTATGGCTAGGGTTAGTGTTAGGGTTAAAGCTAGGGTTAGCGCTCAGATTAGGGCCAGGTTTTGGGTTAGGTTAGGGCTAGTGTTAGGGCCACAGCTAATGTACGAACTAAGGTTATGATTAGGACCAGTTTGGGGGTTAGTGTTATGGCTAGGTGAAGTGTTAGGATTATGATTAGTGTTAGCATGATGTTTAGAGCTAGAATTAGTGTTAGGGTCAGGGTAAGTGTTCAGGTTAGAGTTAGCTTTATGGTTAAAGCCAGAATTATCACTAGGGTTAGGTCCAGGAGTAGGCTTAGTGTTTGGGTTAGGTTAAGGTTTATTATTAGGGCTAGGGCTAGGTTTTTGTTTATATCCAGGGCTAGAGATATGGCTAGATTTAGGATTGGGTTTAGGTCTATGGCTAGTGTTAGGGTTAGGTTTAGGTATAGGTGTATATCTAGTGCCAGTGTTAGGGTTCAGTATAGGTTTAGGGTCAGGTTTAGATCAACGGTTACCATTAGCGTAAGAATAAGTGTCAGGTTTGAGTTATGGTTAAAGCTAGAGTGAGGGCTAGGGTTAGTACTAGTAATAGGATTAGGTTTAGGACTAGGGTTAGCATTAGGGTTAGGTTTGGCTTAGGGTAAGGGATAGGGTTAGAACCAGGGTTACGGTTACATGTCAGGTAGGGTTAGGGCTGGTGTTAGGGTTAGTTTAGGGTTAATGCTAGGGTTAGTTTTCTGATTAGGGCTAAATTTTGGTTAGAGTTAGGGCTAGGTTCAGAGTTATGACCAATGTTTGCAGTAGAGTTACGATTTGGGCTAGTTATAAGATTGAGGTTAGGTCGTGGTCTAGTGTTAGGGTTAGGTTTAATATTAGCGTGATGTTTAGAGCTAGGGTTAATATTAGGGTCAAAATTAAGGTCAGGGCTAGTTTTACGGTTAGGGTTTGGACTCGAATTAGGGCTAGGGTTAGGGCTAGGTGTAGCATTAGGTTTTGGTTTAGGTTGAGCTTTAAAATTAGGGCTAGTGCTTGGTTTTGTTTTAGAGCTAGGGCTATGGTTAGGGCTAGTTTTAAGATTAGCGTTAGGTTTAGTCTTAGGTTTAGATTTAGATTTAGATTTAGGATTAGATCCAGGGTTAGGTATAAGGCTAAGGATGTGGGTAGCATTAGTTCTAGGTTTATAGCTAGGATTAGGGTTATGATAAAATAGGATTAGATCTAGGGATAGAACTAGGGTGAGAGTGAGAGTTCATCTTAGGGCTAGGCTTAGGGTTTGGTTAGGTATAGGGCTTAATTAGGGATAGGAATAGGGCTAGGTTTATGTTTATGTCTAGGCCTAGGGTTAGTTTTGGGCTTAGGGTTAGGTTTAGTGAAATTGATGGGGTTAGAGCTAGGTTTAGGGATAGGACGAAGATTGGAATTAGGGTTATGGCTAGGGTTTTGTTAGAGTTATGATTAAGGCTAGGTTAAGGGCTAGGATGAGGGTTAAAGTTTGTGTTTTGGTTAGGGCTAGGATTAGTGTTAGGGCAAATGTCAGTTCTAGTTTTACAGTTAGGGATAGTTTTAAGGTAAGGTTTATGGTTATGTTCAGTGTAAGGGTTAGATTTAGTGTAAGGGTCAAATTTAAAGCTAGGGGTTTTATTAGGGTCAGGGTCATGTTTAGAGTTTTGTTTAGGTTAGGTTTTAGGGTTAGGGCTAAAATTAGCATTAGGGTTTGTGTTAGGGTAATGATAGGGTTAGGTTTAGGGTTCAGGTTATGTTTAGCATAATGGATAGGGTTACGGTTAGGCATAGGGTTAGATTAAGGCCTAGGTTTAGCATTAGAATTAGGGCTATGTTTAGGGCAATTGATAGGGTTAGAGCTAAGTTTAGGGCTAGGTTTATGGAAAGGATTAGGGCTAGTGTTATGGTTATGATTAGGATTAGAGTTATGGTTTCTGTTAAAGTTAGGGC